>NC_056741.1:640800437-640957937 GCF_019279795.1 Protopterus annectens | reverse complement strand
GCGCTTAACTTTGTCACTTGTATCATGTAGAGTGATAATAAATATTTTTCATCTCAAGTACGAGCAGTGATTCTTCAGCGTCAGCTTCCAGATTTGTTACTGACTTGAAAGATGAGTTAATAAAGGAGAGGCTTGTGTGTGGTGTTAATAGTGCTGCAGTGATAAAAATTTTGGTTTGTGACAGTGATTTAACATTAAGCAAAGTCATAGAGATTTCTCAAATCCATGAGCTCATAAAAAGGTGCACAAATATGCTTACAAGTGATAAAAATAGAAGTTATGTCCTTACCATAACGTTCCATGTGGAGTGTTCATCTCGCCTTTGTTCCTACACCTGGGTTCGGAGCCGATCCTCGGCTCCGTGTCGGCCGCTTGGCAAAGCTCTGCATCGAGAAGAAGCTCGAGACCAACCTAACTCCCACAATCCCCCTCTGCCTTTACCTCAGATCTAGTTTGCAAGCAAACCAACAGTAAACAGAAGAGAGCAAAACACATTCATGCCAAACAAGAATAAATATAGCTAAAATACATAGCCATAACAACTGCTCAAGGCAGAATCAGGAGAAACAAACCAGGCACCTAAACTGGACGTTCTTCCTGAGGGTGGGAGGGTGGAATGTAAGAACAAAGGCGAGATGAACACTCCACATGGAACGTTATGGTAAGGACATAACTTCTATATGTGAGAGTGTTCAATCTCGCCGTTTGTTCTTACACCTGGGTAGCGTCCCTAGCTCCATGTTCCCGAGGAACTCAGGGGAGAACGTTCCTGAGCACAGTGGAACCAAAGGTTGCCCTGTCCCTAGAAATCCTGTCTACTTTGTAATGAGAAATGAATGTATGTGGTTTAGACCAAGTGGCAGCCGCACAAATAGTGTCTAACTGCAGGCGGGCTGCATGAGCCAGGGATGAAGATACTGATCTTGTAGAGTGCCCTTTGGGCTTGACAGGTAAAGTTTGTTCAGAGGCAGTATAAACAAAAATAATGCAATCAGAAAGCCATTTGGACAGGGTTCGTTTTGTAATTGCCATACCTTTCTTGCTGTCTGAGAAGGCTACAAAGAGCTGGTCTGTTTTTCTGTGATCCTTTGTTCTGTCCAAGTAAAATCTGAGTTGTCTATGAACATCTAACTTGTGTAACATGTATTCCAACTTATTGGAATGGTTCTTAAAAAAGTTGGGGAGTTCAATGGACTGATTAATATTATTAACGGAGCAAACTTTGGGAAGAAAGGATGGATTAGTGCGAAGAGATACTCTATCAGGGTGAAAAATCAAATAAGGATGTTTAACTGAAAGAGCTTGAAGCTCCGATACCCGCCTGGCCGATGTGATAGCCACCAGAAAAAGGGTCTTCCATGACAAAAACTTCAAAGGACAGGAAGAGGCTGGTTCAAAAGGTGGTAGCATCAGCTGTGACAAGAGAAGGTTCAAGTTCCAAGGTGAAGTAGGACTTCTAACTGGTGGTCTAATATGGAAAGATCCTTTTAGAAAGGCTTTACAAAGTCTGTGAGCCATAATAGGAGCCCCACTTTCCCCCACATGAAAGTTTGATATGGCAGCTAATTGCACTCTCAAAGTGGCAGGAGAAGCCCCTTGGTGGAACAGTTCAGATAAAAACTCCAAGACCTTATTCAGAGGAGCTATTACGGGATCCAGTTGTTGTGTAGTTGCCCAGTGCACAAAACGCTTCCATTTACTAGTGTAGATCTTTGTAGTGGAAGATTTATGAGAAGCCACCAGGATATTTTGAACTGCTGGGGATAGAAGATCAGACCTGGCTAAGAAGGGAAGCGGAGCAGCCAAGCTGCTAGTCTGAGGGAGAGAAGCGACGGGTGGAGAGCCCCTGACGAATGGGTCAGTAGATCCGGCTCTGGGTCCAGGATCCAGGGTTCCTGCATTTGGTGTGCCAGAAGAGAGGGAAACCAGATTTGATGAGGCCAGAATGGGGCAATGAGGATAACTGTCCTCTGCAGGTTGCTGGCTTTCTGTAGAAATTTTGAAATCAGGGGAACAGGAGGAAAAGCGTACAGGAGACCCGGGGGCCAATCGTGAACCAGAGCGTCCCTGGGGACTTCCCCTGGAGGGGGTAATAGGGCAAAATAGCTCCTGCATTTGGCGTTCATTGGAGACGCAAACAGATCGCAGGAAGGCTGGCCCCACTTGCGAAAAATTTCCTTCGCAACTGACTGTTTGAGGGACCACTCGTGAGGTAACAGGATGGCTCTGCTCAACCTGTCCGCTATGACGTTGGATAACCCCGGGATGTGCGTTGCTATCAGAAAACGACCTGTGGACTCCGCCCATTGCCAGATTCTCATGGCCTCTCTGCATAGTTGATAAGACTTGGTTCCCCCTTGCTTGTTTATGTACCAGACTACGGACATGTTGTCCGTCTGAACTGCAATTGTCCCTAGAGGAAGAAGGGGAGCAAAGTGTTGCAAGGCTAGAAACACTGCCCTCAACTCTAGAACATTGATGTGCAGATTGTATTCCAAATTGGTCCATTCGCCTTGGACTGTCTGTCCCTGAAAGATGCCCCCCCACCCTATCAGGGAAGCGTCCGTGGTCACCGTTGCTGTCGGCGTGGGCAGCACAAATGGTCTTCCGCTGGAAAGATTGCAAGTCCGTAGCCACCAAGCTAGGTGTGATTTGCATATGGTTGTGACGTGAATTTCGTGTGTCAGGGGTAGCTTTTGGAATGACCATTGTGCAAACAGTAGCCATTGAAGAACTCTCATGTGCAGTCTTCCCAAGGGTATCGCAATGAGAGAAGCTGCCATGAGCCCCAAAACCTTCAGAACCAGTTTCGCTGGGGATTTTCTGAATGATAGGAGAAGATATATATGGTTTCGTAGGGAGTTTATCCTTTCTGGAGGAAGCCTTAGAATTAAGCAACGCGTATCCAATTCTGCTCGTATGAATGAGATATGCTGTGATGGCTGTAGTAAGGACTTTTCGAAATTTACGGAAATCCCGAGATGTACACAAAGCTGTAGCGTGTAATCCCTGGCCTGAATCAGTCGACGCTCGGTGGTGGCAGACAGGAGCCAGTCGTCCACATACAGAAACACCTGGAATCCCAGGCGTCTCAAGTGAGACGCTACCACTGCCATACATTTGGTGAAAACCCTGGGGGCTGAGGTCAGACCAAAGGGCAGGGCTCGAAACTGATAATGACTGGCTCCCAGCCGGAAGCGCAAGTGATCCCTGGACGCCCTGGCCATTTTGATGTGGTAGTATGCGTCCTTTAGATCTATTGAGCACATCCAGTTGTCCTTCTGTAGAAATGGAAGGATCGATTGAAGCGTGACCATCCGGAACTTTTCCTTCTTGATGAAGGTATTGAGTTTGCTTAGGTCCAGAATTGGCCTCCAGTCCCCTGTCTTTTTTGGAACTAAAAAGAACCTTGAGTAAGTTCCGAATCCTCTTTGGTCCGCTGGGACTGGTTGGATGACTCTTTTTTCTAGCAGCTTTGAAATTTCTATAGCTGCAGGACTTCGCAGATGGGGCGGCACATCTGAAAGTCTTTTCTGTGGAATTGGGGGCAATAGGAAGGGAATTCTGTAGCCTCTGGAAACAATGCTTTTTACCCAATTGTCTGATGTAAGATTTTGCCAGGCCTGAGGGTATAAAGCTAAGTGACCCCCGACTGCCTCCAGAGCAGGATAGTCGGGCCTCCTCTCAGGAGTGCTGGAAAGGTTTCCCGGGAAGTGTATCCCTGTCACCTTGGTTCTGCGGACCCCCTCTGCCACCAGGGCGACATCTTCCACCTCTGCCCCCTCCTCTGCCTCTAGAGGGGGCATCACCCTGTGTGCCTGGGAAAGAACCTTGGGGTTTTCGAAACCACATTTTTCCACCACGTTGCCCTTTGGGGTATGGTCTGGATGGGGTGGAAAAACGGACTCCGACAGCAGACAGAGTCTTTCCCTCTTGCTCACACCGGGTAAGGGTCTCCTTTACTTTGGGGCCAAAGAGAGTGGCACCATCAAACGGGGCGTTAATAAAGGAAGACTTGAAGGCTTCCGCAAATGAACATAAGCGCATCCAGGATTGTCTACAAAGAGCAATCGCTGAAGCCGCTGCCCTACTCGATCCTTCGGCTGCATATGAGATCAGTCTCATGGACGAGTTTGCAATAGATGTAAGGGTATTGAGATGTGCTGTAACCTTTTCCGAGACGGCAGCATATCTCCCAACTCTTTGATTAGATCCCTCTGTAGCCGTGTGAAGTGGGTCAAATAGTTCAGGGATCGCATAGAAAAAGCCGCTGAACTAAAAATGCGCTTCCCATACCTGTCCATAGTCCTAGAATCTCTGTTAGGCGGATGGACAGATGTGGAAGATTCAGACATCTCCTTTTTCGTGGCAGCTGCCACCACCATAGCGTCCACTGGCACTCCCTTTGTCAGATAAGCCTTATCTTGGGGGGCAGTAATATATTTGTTAGGCTTTCTAGGGACTGGCTCCACCGTGTCAGGTGCCTCCCACGCCCTTCGAGCAATCAGTTCCATCAACTCATCGAAGGGCGGAGTGACCCAGGAGGAGGAAGGGCGAGCACCAAATGCCTTCAGCAAGACTGACTCATCCTCAGAAGGGGGAAGGGCTTGCCAATCACCTCTCTGTTTTAGGATGTCCAGGATGTCAGAAAAGGTGACATCCTCTGAGGGTGATTTTGGGGACCCTTCTGACTCATCCAAGTCAGTGTCCGATGTCAATGATTCTTGTGGAGAATCTAAGTGTCTCCTCTTACACAATCTTTTCCTCGGAACTTCCTTGGGGGGGGCATCCGAAGAAGCCTCCGAGGAAGAGGGGGCACCCTCTAGGGGTGACTGAGACACTGGTGCTCGACGCTTAGACGTAGCCATGGGTGCAGAGGAGGATAACGGACCTTTAGGGGAAGAAGAAGCTGTTTCTGCTGAAGTGGTTGTCTGAACAGACAACACCTTCCTCATGAGTTCGAAGGCCCCCGGGTCCCAAGTCGAGGTATCCCCCGGTTCTGAAGAAGCCGGAGGAATCCCCGAGACAGGCACCGAAGGCATCGACCCCGAGGACGGAGCCGAGTCGATCCCAGCCGAGGCCCCGAGAGGGAGAGTCGGAACCGAAACATCGGTCCGACTCTCAGTCCCGGACCCAAGGATGGATCTTCGGCTCCAAGACTCCGGAACTGGGCCCGACGGAGTCGAGGTGAACGGTACCGACCGAGAAAAAGACGGATCCGGCACCGAGGGCTCCACAATCAACAGATCAGCCTCTCCCGGCTCCGAAGACTGGATAGGCCTCGGAGGAGGAACAGGTGGAGATAAGGGAAGGCCTTCGAGTCTCGACACCAACTGGGAGGAGACAGAGATGAGTTTGGACAAGGCCGTATTCTCCATCAATTTCTGCACCACGCGGTCTACATCGGTGTCGGAGAGGGGCCTGGAAGAACGCGTTGAAGGAATCGAAGACGGAGCCGACCTCAAAAGTGCAGGCGGAGGAAGCTCCGTCACCGGTTCCAAGACTCGAGGCTCGGTAACTGACAACAGTTCAACACTCGGCCCCGAAGTCTGTGGAACCGGTGATCGAACTTTGAATGAAGAGCTTGGAGCCGATGACTTGGGCTCCGACGTCTTTCGATTCCTTCGAGGATTTAGATGCCTGGTCTGATGCATCCAGAGCCTCTTGGAATGCAGGCTTCAAAAGACCCCTATCCATAAGCTTCCTGCGCCTATCTGTCATGACCCTTCCACTGAAAGAATGACAGATGGAGCAGTCTTCTTGCAGATGGAGAGGGCCAAGACAGTAGACGCAGGAACTATGATTGTCTGTGACAGACATCTTCTGTCCACATTGGCACCGTTTGAAGCCTGATTTAGCTTTTTCTGACATGTTAACAAAATCAACCCAGAAAACAGAGAAGTAGCTAGTACTAAATGTCCAATCCAGTAAAAGTTGTCAAATCCAGTATAAATTGTCAAAACCTGTTAATAAAGTCACATCCAATAGTCAACTCCAGTAAAAGTAAAAGGGTGGGGTAGGCCCCGAGGGAATAACTCAAAGAAGTATATAAAAATTATATACGGAACCGAGAAACCCTCGATATACTACTCATACACACACACAATCAACTTTAGAAGAGTTTTATACCAAAAATAATACAAGAAATATAAGAATTAATTAATCTTAGCTTTGAGGTGGTTCGAGCTCATCAAAATGATGCGAACGTTGCAGCGGCAAACTAGATCTGAGGTAAAGGCAGAGGGGGATTGTGGGAGTTAGGTTGGTCTCGAGCTTCTTCTCGATGCAGAGCTTTGCCAAGCGGCCGACACGGAGCCGAGGATCGGCTCCGAACCCAGGTGTAAGAACAAACGGCGAGATTGAACACTCTCACATGCATGGTTTCAACAGCTTCTAGAGCAAACATAGACAGCATGTAACACATGGCAAGCAGATATGGGCCTAAGCACATGGCAGCAGCAACCCCTGTGGGTGTGGTAGGAAGATCCCATAGCTTTCTAGCAAGTTCCAAGACTAGCTCAGTATAAAGGGCATGCTCACTGATCAGTACAGTGTAAGAGTGAATCAGCAAAACCCAAGTCAAGTCTTATTGTTAACTGTCATAATTGTGGTGCCAAACATGAGTCTAAAAGAAAGAAGTGCTTAGTATTTGGTCAGCAATGCCACAAGTTTAAAAATGGCACCATTTTCAAAAGTTTTGTAAATCAAACAAGTCTCATTCAGTTATTAAGAAAGGTCACTCAAAAAAAAGTTGATCATATAGGGAGCTGCAACCCTACTTTCTATGTAGATGTATCAGTGGTCAGTGAAAAGGCTGATACATTAGCTTTACTGGCAAAGAATGAAGTATTTTGTACTATCCTAATCAATGGTAAACCCACACAACTCAAAGTAAACACTGGTTCAAAGTGTAATGTAATGTCAGCAGAAACATTTGCTAAAGTGAGAGCTGGTGAGTAGCTTAATTTGGGCAACTGTGCAAAGCTTGTTGCTTATGGAGGTGAAAAGCTTTGGGCTGGGAACAGTTACAGCTTGCAATTTTATGTAGTCTGAAGACCTGTGCAGTCATTATTAGGTCTCAGAGATGGTTTGAGAATGAAACTGCTTTCTTTTACATAAGAAGTACATCATATAAGCACATATCCCAGTTCCAGCTTCAGTGATACTATTTTATCAGAGTATAAAGACGTTTTTGACGTCAAGCTAGGCAAACTTCCAGTTGTGCACTCCATGAATTTAGACCCAGAGCTCAGTCCAGTAGTCAGACCAGCAAGAAGACTTCCAATAGCTAGGACAGATAGGACAAAGTCAAGGTCCAGTTAGACAAAATGGCGCAGCAAGGTTTGATTTGTTCAGTCACAGAACCAACCGAGTGGCAAGGGAGCCCGCAGGATTTTTTGCAGGGGGGTGCAAACCCAGAGCCCCACCCACATAGCTCACCCCGCCCCCTGCCCACACAGCCCCGCCCAAGTCCACCCACCCAAGCCCCGCCCACACTGCCATTCCAGTGTCCCATTACTTGGCTATTTCTCCCCATTTACTGTAGACACTGTTCAAATCTGTGTGCATACTGTTTTATGCTTTAGTTCTACAATGATTACAGGCAGTTGGATTTAATTTACAACTTTTACTTCAAACATTATAGCCCAAACACTGAGACATTTACTAAACCTAAACAAAGCTATAGTCTTACAATGAAAACAGACTTGGCATTAAAGCTTCTCTACTTTTGAAACTCACATTCAATGAAACAGCATTGAAACCCACATTCAAAGAAAATGCATCTGGCCAGTGGCAGGTTATTTACCTTTGAACTGTTTTCAAGCAATAGGCTCCTTGCACACCGTTAGGGCCATGCAAAAGTTATTTGATTTACCTGATTGTATTAATTATAATATATAATTGAATTATATCCCTTGCATTATACAGCAGCACTTGTTTGAGTGTCTCTGCTGAAGTAAAAGTAATCTGAATAATTCCACATTAAAGATATCTGAAACTAATGAAGATGTTGTTGCTAGAAAACAACTGTATATTTCAGTGTTTCATCTACAAATTCAGTGCCTGCTGCCGTCAAAGAATAAATTGCCTATGTTAAATTAAAAAAATGGTAAGCTGGTACATTGCAATAGAAAATGGATGACAAGCTGAAAAACAGGTTCATAGTTATTAGGCATCTCATCCAAAAGAGGACATCCTGAGGACTGCAGCATACAAATGTATATGCTATAGGAATATAACCTCAAGCCTTTACATTAAGATGCAAGTATTCTACTTGTGGTGCTACTAACATAGCTTTAAAACTTTATACCACAACAGAGATACCATTTGCTAAACAAAACAGTTGCACATTGTAAATAGACTTGGCATGAGCAGCAGTGAACTTAGCTTCCCTTAAAACTCACAGTTCCTTGAAAATGCACTTGAAAATTCCACCTGTTAACTCTAACTTGGGCATTTCATTTTCTCTCTCACAAACATACCACACCCCTCAAGGCCTCAACCTTAGTGCAAGAAATCTGGACAAAGCCTAAAATAAATAGGGATAGATTATAAATATGGCTCTCAGAAACTTAGAAAATTGCAAGAGTAACAGGATTTGTGTTAGTATGCATTTTTCTAAATGACATGACATCTAAAACTGAAATGTCTCATTTAGCAACTTCAATCCTTTTTAGGAGGAATATGGGGCAAAAATCTGGGCAGCTGAGGGGTATGCTACCTCCCTCTTATACACACACCAAATAATTCTGGTCAGACTTGAATTAGTTCTGGGAAGGTTGCACTGAACGGCACAGTGCTTGAGCTGAAGTGGGTGAAATCCTGGTAGCCAGTGATAACTGATCTGCAGCTCAGCAATGTGAAGCATTAAAGCATTTTTAGCAGAGCATTGTTTCATCACTACCTATTGTGTTTGCACATAAGTTGTAGTTATTTTAAACATTTGCCTTTTTTGATTACTACAGAGTACATTTACCCACCAGAGCTATTGTGTTTTGACTTCAGTGTGGAGCTAGTTGTTGCAGGCCTTGGCTTTTAAGTAAGGTAGCAATGCTCATTTACCATATACCATTAAAGCCACCCAACTACAAGTGTACTAACACACAGACACTGCTATAAGACACTGGTCTGCAATAAAATGTAATGAGCTTCTGAAAATACTGTAATCCTGTCCTTTTATTACAATGAATATAAAATACTTCGAAATAAGGTAAAAAAGCTCATAATCTTCGACCGACAAAACTACTTTTCCACACTTCAAAACAATAATAAAATCAAACCCTCAGAAATTTTGGAAAGGTATCTCTACTCTACTTGAGCCCAGCAAACCAGATACCCCTACCCCAGACCCAAACGCTCCTGACCAAGACTTGGCTACCCAATTTAACTCTTTTCATTGAATCCATTTCCAAATTAACGTCATCTTTCTCTAACACCACTACATTCTCCAAAACTCCCTTACCATCCCCAACCAAGACTCTACCCTACTCTGCTACTACTTCCTCATTCCCATCTAGTAACTAACATCTATCCACTCCTCCTACTGCTACTACTTCATCAGCTTCATCTGCCCTAATTCTCCCTCTTCACACTCCTTTTTTCTCATTTAAACCTATACCCACTTCTACTATAAAGAAACTCCTTATGAAACTGAAGCCATGCACCAATGCTCCTGATAACATCCCTTCTTACTTTCTTAGCAAAGCTGCTGAAGCAATCGCTTACCCTATTAGCATTTTAAATCAACTGCTCTATCCAAGAATGTATAGTACCCCAAGTCTGGAAAAGGGCCTTTATCATACCTCTACATAAAGGTGGCAACAACAACAATGTTACTAATTTCCACCCCATCGCTATTCTGTCCCCCATCTCTAAACTCCTAGAAAAGCGTATCCAACTACAACTCCTTCCACATCTCTTAGATAATCACCTACTAACTCCCACACATGGATTCAGACCACATCATAGCACTATGACCGCCCTCCTCTCCTTCCTTGAAACTGTAAATAAAGCCTGCAACTCTGGCCAAATTGTTTCTACCCTACTACTCGACCTCTCTAAGGCCATTGACACTCTCTCACAGCCTGCTACTAACTAAACTTTCTAAACTTAACCTATCTCCCTCCTCCTTGAACTGGTTCTCCAGCTACTTATCTAACAGATCTCAAGCAGTCAAATGGAAAAAGGCCACCTCCTCATTTCTAAATACTCCTACTGGGGTACCCCAGGGCTCTATACTGAGTCCCCTTCTCTTCAATATATTTATAAATGATTTCCGCAACTCTATCCCATTCTCAGACATTATCCAATATGCCGATGATTCTGCTATTATCTGCGCTGCCACCTCTATCCCCTCACTCCTAAAACTGACTCAAGATGCTTTTACAACAACTGAGCAATGGATGAAAAGGAATCACCTAGCACTCAATGCCTCTAAAACCAAATTAATGTTATTCACCCCCTCTAAGGCAACTTCTTTCAATATAAACACATTCCACATCTCTAGACAAAATAATCTACCCCTGGAACTGGTGTCCGAGACCAGGTTACTTGGGGTCCAAATTGATAACCAGCTCAAATTCAACTCCCACCTACAGTTAAATATCAAGAAAACCCATCAAAAACTAGGTATGCTTTACAGACAAAATCATTACCTTACACCTGCTACCAAAATCACCCTCTCTACTTCATTTCTTATCCCCTCCCTTCTCTATGGCGCTCCACTCCTAACTAATCTACAGACCTCTCTAAAAACACAACTTTCCTCTTGCTACAACAAAATTGCCAAGTTCGCTACCAACCACAAGTCCTCCACCCACCACTGTTCCTCTCTCCAAAAACTAAAATGGCTAGAGCTACCCAGTTATCTCATATATACTCAACTAAATCTTGCACATAAGCTCATTTTCAACCCCTCCCTTTGTCCCTCCCTTTCATCAGCCTTTAAAATGCACCTTCCTGCTAGAGTATTAAGGTCCAACAATCAAAATCTATTAGAAGTATATAAACCAACTCGTCCCGCAGGCAAAAATCTTCTGTCTTATGGCCTTGCATGCCTTTGGAACTCCCTACCACCTTCCATTCGCACCACCCCCAACCATTTTATATTTAAAAGATCTCTTCACTCACATCTAGTATCCCAGTAGGAATGCTCTTGCTCCCACCCCACATAACTAACTTGCAAACTCCATCTTCTTTCTTCCTCTGTTTCCTCCTGCAACTTTCCTAATTACCCACCCTAACTCATACATATTATTATTCCTACAATAAATCGGAATGAATATACTAGGCCACACTTCCTAAGTATTGCTTCCCTAATACGTTATTGCTTCTCAGTACTTTTGTACATTGCTTCCTAATATGTTATTATTCCTCAATATTGTCATGAAATGCTTCCAAACATGTTGTTATTTCTCAGTGCTTTTGTGATAAATTTCCCTTTAGTCTGTATTACCTATTAATTTCATCATTAGATTGTACTCGCTCTAGTTTTTGTTGTATTATTTGCAAATTGTTATTTCTTGTATGATTAACTTCTGTGTAATTGTATAATTTGTATATCTATTAATAACCTACTTAGTTTTGGAGCTTTTCTCCCCAGGACTCCATTGAAAACGGGTTAATTTGGCCCAATGGACTATCCTGGCAAACCAACTGCAAATAAAATAAATAAATAAAATACTGTCATATGCATTTCAATACCCAAGGCTTATACATTATCTAGTCATGTAAATATTCTCTGCATGGCAACAACGAAAAGGCTTTCAATGCTGGTAATTCTTTAACAATATACTTACTAAAGCTTACTTGCATCTTACAATGTCTGACAAGCTTACTATAACTTACTTGCAACTTACAATCTCCGACAAGCTTACCTGATGTTCATTAAACTATGGCTACTTAAACAGAGCAACAGGGCACTGTGACAGCATACAGTTCCTGAATAAGAAGCATAAATCAATAGTACAAAAATCTGAAAGAAAACCAGAACATTTTGCAAAATCAAGGACAGATGAAAAGCCACGGTCGTATTTGTGATCTACTTTGGATGGGGGAATACTCTGCACACTTACACTGCATAACTGCTCCTTGCCTTCCATGGACACATCCAGAGCCACTACAATGGGGAGTGGGGTGCAATAAGTATGTCACAATTTGAAATGTCTCTGGCTGACAGTGATGGATCTGACACTCATACCTCTCAACTTCAGAGCAAGAAATCTGGACAAAGCCATACATAGAACTAGAAGTGGGACACAAGCCCAAAAATAAGGCCAATTTTTAAATATTGCTCTTATAACTTAAATAGAACAGGTAGATCTTGCATTAGTACAAATTTTCTGAAGGGTATGAAATCTGAAACTCAAATGTCTGCCATTATTTTCTAACTTCAATCTTTAATGACTTGCCACTAAATTGCCAGAAAACCACAATTTTATGAAAAACGGACCAAAATGTGATGCAAAAATACCTGTCAAAAAAGGGACACCTTTTTAATATTAACAGTTAACTTGAAGCAGCTAACAAAATAAGAGCATCCACATGCATTTCTGAAATAAAGATAATCTATAAGTGATCATTACAATTATATATAATTGTAAACCTTCCACATTTTCTTCCAAAATTGCCATTTTGGAGGAGGGATTATTAGGGGAGAGCAACATTTTGAGCCAGAATTGGGGACAATTGAGATGTTTGGATATTCCTAATCTACAAAGTGATTTGCACGTACCTCTCAACCTCTTAATGCAGGAAATCTGAACAAGGCCAAATATATTGGGGAACATACAAACACTACGAAAAATTGCTCTTGTATAAACTTAAAGACAGTCTTGCATTAGCATGCATTTTTCTGAAGGTTATGACATCTGAAACTCAATGTCTGTCATTTAATGGCTTCATTCCTAAATGATTTGCTAGAAAACCACAAATTTGAGGAACAAACCAAAAATAAGCAGCAAATATCTATTCATTCTGCAAAGATATGGACAACTGAGAGGTATAGTTCAACCGGGGCTGTCTGAGCTTGCTACCCCCCTCACAAAATCATGGTCAAATGGAGCCTCCCCCCTGCAGCCATTCCAATGTCCCATTCCTTGGTTATTTTGCCCCATTTATCATAAACACTAATGTGCATACTGCTTTACTTGTGCAATGATTTAGGATTTCATTTGAAAGTTTTATTTTGCATTTTACAGCACAAACCCTAATACATATCTGTTAAAGCAATGCAGTCTCACAATGAAAATAGACTAACATTAAAACTTCTCTGCTCTTGAAACTCACATGCATTGGAACAGCACTGAAACCCACTTTCAGAGAAAATACATTTTGCCAATGGCAAATATTAACTCTGGGCTGTCTTCAAAATCACAGGCCCCTCGAACATAACGTGCTCTTTGAAATACCTTCCTGACCGTATTACATTATATTCCTTGTACAATACAGTGCAGTTGTTAGAGGGCATTTTAAATTTATTGTTTTGAACATTTTCCAGTAAACAATGAAACAAAAAGCATCCACCAATGACAAAACTGCCCAATTCAGAACATTTCCATCATAAAAAGTCTACTCAAGTCCACCAGTATCAGTAAAAAATATACACAATCTCTGAAGTAGTAAACTCCACATTGAAAAAATTTGTAACTAATAAAGAGGTTGCTGCTAGCAAACACTTTATATGTCATTGCTTAATCTACAAATAAAGTGCCTGTTACCCTTGAAGAATAAATTGCTTTTGTTGCATGCAATAAAAAATGAAAAGCTAGTAATACCGCAATAGGGAATGGATAGCAAACTGTTAACAGGTTCATAGTTACTAGGTATCTTTGCCAAAAAGACTGCAGCATCCACCCCCTTAACAACACAATACAGCATCAGCAATGCATTTACCTACTGTAGGAGTAGAACCCACAGCCTTCAGCATCTAAAGCAAGTACACTATCTGTTGTGCTATTAAAATGCAAGCAGACTAAACATAAGCAGCACTAAACTTTTGCTCCCCTGCAGCTCTCAGCTCCTTGTAAAATCTACTCGACACTCAGCTGTATCTCTGAACTTTTCAGCACAAGAAATCTGGAAAAAGCCAAAATTTATTGAGGGGGGGGACAAAAGGCCAAAAACCAGGGACACATTTTAAACATTGCTTGTATAATGTTTGAAAGTTGCTAGAATAAAATGCTGCATTACCACCATACATTTCACTGCCACGTCTTGAACCCAGGGGACCCCGTGCAAAACAGTCAGAGTAACATACCACTACGCCAAATCAACTGTTTTGCGAAAGAGGAAGACTGAAACTTAAATAGCTACCATTTAGTGAATTCAGTTCTCACCATAGCACAGCTGTCAACCTCTTAGCACAAAATACCTGAACAAAGCCAATAATGGGTGACTACAACCACCAAACATTCAGAGAATTCAGTTCTCACCATAGCTCTCAACCACTTAGCAAATAACACCCGGACAAAGCCAGTAATGGGAGAATATAGCCCCCAAACATATTCAGTGAAATCAGTTCTTACCATAGCTCTCAACATTAGCAAAAAACCTGGATGAAGCCAATAAATACCTGAACAAAGCCAATACTGGGTGAATACAGCCCCC
Organism: Protopterus annectens; assembly: GCF_019279795.1. NCBI lineage: Eukaryota > Metazoa > Chordata > Ceratodontiformes > Protopteridae > Protopterus > Protopterus annectens. The sequence goes on along the minus strand of NC_056741.1, from coordinate 640,943,330 downwards.
AAACATATTCAGTGAATTCAGTTCTTACCATAACTCTCAACCCTAGCACAAAACCTGGATGAAGCCAATAATGGGGGGAATACAGTCCCAAACACTACCTAAACAAAGCCAATACTGGATGAATACAGCCCCCAAACATATTCAGTGAATTCAGTTCTTACCATAACTCTCAACCCTAGCACAAAACCTGGACAAAGCCAATAATGGGGGGAATACAGTCCCAAACACAGGGATACATTTCAAATATCCATCTTGTACACTTAGAAAATTGCTAGAATAAAAGCTTTTGTTACCATGCACTTTCTGAAGAATATGAAGTCTGATATTGAAGTGTGTCTATTTTTTTTAACTTTTGTTAACCAGGAAAGTCTGACTTTGAAAAAAAAAGCTAATTTTAGCAGAGGCCCAGGGAGAAACACTCCAGACAGCCAAGAATAAAACCAGAGAACATGTAGCTGTCAGGCAACAAGGACACAAATGCAGAAACCACAGATTTTATGAGGAATAGAAAAAGTATGAAGGAAAATCCTGCAACATTTTTACAAATGGTGGTGGGTAGGGAATTCAGGCTCTTGCCAGTTGGGCCCAAGGTACAGGGTTCAAGCCTTATTCTCTACCCACCACCATGTACACCTGGGGCATTACACACACACACACACACACACACACACACACACACACACACACACACACACACACACACACACACACGTGAAGTGAAATGAATTTAAAACTCAATCCTTTGAAGTGCAAATTCAGCCTACCAGGAGTTACTTATGTAGGTCATTTACTTACCAATACAGACTTAGGACCAGATCCTTCTAAACAAGCACCCATTCCTGAGATGCCAGTTCTAGGCAATGTCCAAGCTTTACAGCGTTTTCTTGGTATAATTAACTATTTGGGCAAATTTATCTCTGACATTAGTGAGTTATCAGCACTTTTAAGAGAGCTGATACACAAGAATGTTGCATGGTCATGGTTAGAACAACACCAGAGAGCATTTGATAACCTCAAACAGCAAACTGCTAACCCCTCTACATTAAGATACTATGATGTCCACAAACCAGTAGTTCTTTCCTGTGATGCCTCAAAGTTCGGTCTTGGTGCAGTTATTCTTCAAGAGGGCAGACCTGTTGCCTATGCATCTAGAGTTCTTACCCAAACTGAGATGCAGCATTCTCAAATTGAAAAGGAACTTTTGGCAATTGTGTCCGCATGTTCGAAGTTCCATGATTATATTTATAGACAAGCTATCCAGAAAGAAATTGTCCATCAACCTCTAGTCACTATTTAAAGTAGTTTATACATTCCGCTCCAGCAAGACTACAAAGAATGATGCTCAAATTGCAAAAGTACAATTTCAAAATGGTCTATACAAATGGTAAACTTCTTTATCTGGCTAATACCTTATCCAGATAGCCAGAAATACCACAACAGCTTGATGCAGAGAATTTTGACTTTGATGTCTTGGAAGTGCATAATTTTTCTACCACTAGACTTGATGAGCTAAGAAAGCATACAAAGACTGATCCAATTTTGCAAAAGCTCAAACACTTCATCAATGTAGGATGGCCATCAAAGCAATCCTGTGTACCGGCAGAAGTATAACCTTATTTTCCATACAGAGATAAGATGCTGATGGAAGATGGTATCATTTTCAAAGGTCCAAAAGTTGTTGTTCCTACTTCCTTACAACATGAATACAGACCTTGCATCATGGCCACCCAGGTTCCGAGTCTACCAAAAGAAGGGCAAGAGGACTAGTATTTTACCTTCTCTAGCAAAATACATTGATAAAGTGCTTTCTTCTTTTTCAGTGTGCAACAGTACTAAGCCACATTTGTAAAAGGAGCCACTTCAGCTAAGCCAAATTCCTGAACTACCTTGGTCAACAGTAGCAACTAACATATTTGAGTGGAACAGTCAGCATTACTTAGTGTTGGTAGACTCTTGGTTTGAGATCGATTTGCTACCTAACCTAACATTCAGTGCTGTTTTTACTAAGAAGAAACATAATTTCTCAGTCCATGGTAGTCCACACAAAGTTATTTCTGACAATGGTTCTCAGTTTACCAGTCAATTGTTTCGGAGGAGTGGGACTTTATCCACGTTACTAGCAGTCCTGAATATTCACAGTCAAATGGCCTTGCTGAACATGCAGTACAGAGTGCAAGGCAATTACTGGAGAGGTAAAAGCGTGACAATACTGATATCCTCTTGAATTTCCTCAATCTCAGAAATATACCCCATTACAACCAACTAGACTCCCTGCTCAGGGACTTATGTCTAGGCAAACCAGAACAACCTTGCCTATCAGTTCTAGTTTGCTGGTGCCTAATGCTAAAGACAACAGAGCAATCAAAGCCCAACTTTTTAAAAAGCATTCTTCTCAGAAGTCCAGCTATGATAAAACTAGCAGATTTATTCATCTGTTAAAAGAAGGAGAGACACTGAGGAAGCAAATGGCGAAAGGCTTCGATCAAACTAGTCAAGTGAGAGGTATATGAATTGATCCAAGATCCTACTTAGTGGAATCTGAGGGTATAGAGTATAAGAGAAACCGCAGACATCTTCTTCCTGTATCAGAAACGATATTGCAGCATCGTACCTGTGATACAGACTCTAGATCTCAGAGCACCCCTGAAAATGTTTGTTCCAAAGAACATGTCGCAGTATCCATTCCGGTTCCTGATGATGTTCCAGATGATCCCAAAGTTGAACATTCCTTGAAGACAGACCCCCATTGCTAGATCCAATTCTGACTTTTAAGTTACACATTCAGGTCGTATTTCTAGACCTAGTGTAAAATACACAGCAACCTGGACATAACTGTTTCACATCTGTCTAATTTTATATAACTGCATATCAAATAATTAGTTCTGTATAACTGCATGTCAAGAGATCACGTCTGTAAATTGCATGTCATTGAATACTGTCATTTTGTATATGGATCATTTCTCAAAGAGGGAGGATGTAGATCAGGAGTGTATATGTACCTTTAAAAAGCATTTCCAGATGTACACACGGGCATATAAATACTGAGCACATTGAGGCAGCAGTGCCATTTTGAGAGAAGAGCCAGAGTGTTAACATGTATGAGTGTGATAGTCTATTTGTAAGTTTAAGTTCAAGTTACAAAGCCTCATTTCTGATGTGTTTGTGTGTAATAAAGCTGCATGAACAGAACCCACAAATGTTCGTCTGTTTTAGCCTGACCAGACGAGTGACGTGTGTTGCACACTTGGGAAACATGATGAACCACAGAGTATACACTATCTGTAGACCACGGTTTAAGTCCCACATATGTCGTTTAAGAATGAAAAGTAATAAACACTGCTTAGAAAGATAAAACAAGGTAAGCTTTGCCTTTCATGTTTGCGTGTTGCTTACAGTTGTGCAAGCATGGAGTAATGGCTCACACAAGAAGCACACAACAGCCATTTTCAATATGGATAGATCAATGCATTTTTTGCATACCATCATGCAAACCTGCTAAGCAGTGTTGTGTGGTACTCACCAATCTTCCTCAACACCTGCAGTTACAGAACACCTGCAGACAGGAAGCAGACAGTAGACAATTTCAAAACGGATACATTACATCCTGTATGGTTTGCCACATTGCAAACATGTTAAGCGACACTGTGTGTAGGTCAGCACACATACAGAGTAATGAATGTGAAAATATACAGCTACTGCCTAGTTGTTCCTGTGGCAGCAGTTGTAAGTTAAGGGTTATAGTATAGGTAAGCCTAAGTTCTAACCAGCTAAGCCCAAACTTTTCTTACTTATGTTCCACTTATAAAAATTAACAGTAGAAAAAAGAACTTAAACATAGGAATACGTATCTATAGCATGTGCATTAAGCATACACAGGATATCAGAGATATACTACATGTGTAACTGGATATCTGTATAATTATGGTTGCTCAATTACACAATTAGAGAGCCACAGTAATGCTTCTACACTTAATAAAGAAATAAGACAATGTAAACATAATTACAAATAACTGAATAACAAGGTTTAGTGTTACAAGAAAAAAAAACACAAAACCAATAAGAAAGGTAACACTGAGAGCCAGTGTCCCAGGAAACTCTGAAACAAGTGCAAGTACAGTAAAATATTAATATATATAAAATAAATAAATGTTTATTTTACTGCATTTGTTTTGGAGTTTCCTTGGACACTTTTAGCACAATGTCTCTGGCAGCAGAAAGTAGAAAGGGCTGTCACCAAGCTTAGGGAGCCTATAACAAGGAAGATAACAAGGAACCCTGTAGAAATATTGGAAATATTTTGGAAATTGTATGCAAGCCTGTATAAAGCAGAGAAATACAGATTTCAAGAAAATGTATGACTGGAAATGCTTATGAAAGAATTTAATATGCCAAAGTTGGAGGTAGAATAGTCTCAATTATTAACAGAATCTACAGGAAAGTCCCCAGGAATAGTTGGTATTCCTATGGAGGTTTGGAAGCTAGGAGAGAAAAAAAAACTGATAAAGATCTGGAAGGTTTTGTTTAACAGTATTTAAGAGAAGGAGAAGTGGTAACATCCTGGAAGAAAGTGGTGGTAGCTGTAATACCTACAAATGGTAAAGATCCATCAGAATCACCTTCATACAGGCCCAATTCGATACTAAACCATGATTATAAAGTGTTTGTCTATAATGGCTAAAATAATGGCAAAAGTGATGCCAAAATTGATAGATACGGATCAATGTGGTTTTATGGAGGGGAGGCAAACATTTGACAACATTAGTAGAGCACTGATGATCCAGAGGGAAGCAGAATGTAAGAAAATACTACCGTTGTTGGTGGGTCTTAATGCAGAGAAAGCATCTGACAGAGTAAGCTGGGACTTTATGAGCACAGTAGTGGAAGCATTTGCATTCCCTGATAAAATTATAAGGTTTGTTAGGAGGATATATGAAGGATCGGAGGTGAAAATTAAAGTAGGTGGGGTCCTCTCTGACAATCTGTGCTTGAGCAGAGGAACCAGGCAGGGGTGTCCTCTCTCTACTTTGTTATTTGCATTATATTTAGTGTCACTGACAAAGAAAATAAGGAATTCAGAAATTCAAGTATATAATTGGTATGTTAGAAATGCTGCCTCTATTTGTAGATGACACTATTTTTTACCTGGCAAAACCAGAAAGCGACATCACAGTGCTGTGGAACATATTGAGACAGTTTCAAATCTTTTCGGGATACAAAATTAATGAAGCTAAAACGAAGGCAATAGCAGTAAATTACATACCCACATATTAATTGGTTCAGCAATAGCCATACTTATGAAGACATGATAAAATTAAATATTCAGGAGTGTGGATTAAAAATTATTCCAGTGTGGCAGCTAAGTACATGTTGGAAAAGACTAAACAAATGATAATACAAAAACTGAGAAAATGGAAAAACTGTTATATGGATAACTGTTATATGGATATTTGTAGTAATACACATGCAGTTAAAATGTTTTTAGTCCCTTTTGCCTTATACACAGGTAGGGTATATTTTTTATCAACCAGAGGAGAAGTTGTGGATAACAATTAATAAAGAGCTGAAGGATTTTATCTGGGAGGGGAATGCGGCAAGAGTCAAGAGGGATAAGCTTATTTCTCCAATAGAACAGGGAGGATTGAGATTAACCAATTTGAAGGGGTATTTCAGAGCAACACAGTTAAGGCCCCTATACATAGCACAAGCAGAAACTATAATTCAAAGTGGAAACAGATGATGATGAAACAGAGGGGAACTGAAGAAACAAGAAGAGAGTGGTATTTTGAATGCAGGCCTTTAAGGAGAATAACAGTAAGCATCCAGAGTGTAGTAGCAAAAAGTATTCTAAAAACTAAGCAACAAAGGAATGGAGAAAAGAGATTCTGCTGATAAGGATGACTGCAATTAGGGATACAGACAACAGGCAAGAGGAGGATGAAATTTATTGGAGGAAACAGGCAAAGGAATCAAGGTACTTGGAGCAAATAACTAGAGAGGGATATATAACAGAATGAGAAGATGCCAAGAACTTATTTGGACTGCAGGTTAGAGAATGCCTTCCCTATCTAGGATTGGTATCAGAATATAGATAAACAGAAATAAATAGGGGTGTCCTAAATGAAAGACCAGCAGTGGTAGAGTTTTTAGCAGAATCTAGAATAGAAGTTTTCTTTACGAAAGAAATAATTAGTAGAACATATAAAATACTGCATAATAACTATAAGAATCGATCAGAGGAGGTTAGAAAGGATTGGAAAGAAAGACTGCATAAATAATTCACACAGAAATAATAGAGGGATATATGTAAGTCTCCCAAATATGCAGCAAAATCTAGAATATTTAAGATCTTTGCTTGGAAATGTTTACATAGGCATTTTATACCCCAAGCAGACTCCAAAGAATTCTTCCTCAGGTAGACAGCAAATGTTGGAGGTTGATGGGGAAGAAAAAGGTAACTGGGAGCATATTTTCTGGGAGTGTAATGACAGATTTTAAAGATTCCCTGCAGACTGCTCTGTTGGAGATGCTGGGTGAGCAAACTGGTGTAACTAAGGAAATTATTTTTTTGAGCTAGGATACAGAATCAGAATTGCCTAGACACAGTAAGTCCTTGTTGACTCTAATTATGATGGCTGCCAAAAAGCAATTACTAGAAAATGGAAATCAAAGTCTAAACCAACTTTACTAGACGTAGCAACGATAGTAAATGAGATAAAATAACTGGAATTGGGATCTTTAGAAAAGTGTAGCAGCAAATTACATAGGAAAAAATGGGAGTGTAGAATCATGCAGAGGAGAAACGAGGTTTAAAAGAAGGCAGGAACTGAATGAGTTATGTAATGGCTAACTGGCAATGACTGGATATATTACAAGTGATGTATAATGTTTGCGGCTATTGTTGTGTCAGCATGGTTGGTAATGTACAATATTTGGAACTGAGAATGTGTCATATGGTTTATTTTCATTTACATAAATATAAGATTGCCTGTGTCACACATAATTTAATAAAGATGTTTCTTGTGAAAAAAAAAATTGCACAAACTCAGCATGATTGTTCAGGTTTGTGCAATAGCATTAAACGCAATAACAGGAATTGGCAGGAAACACTCTTAGCTATTGCTGTTTGCTCTGAGTGGACATGTCTGGAAGTGGAAGGTGCCCAATTTAGGGATCAAAGGTGGGGTACAGAGGAGTCCAGAATTTTTATTGGACTCCTTGTAAAGCACCACAGCCAAAGGCTGCTGCAGGGGGATTATACCAGATCTCAGTACAAATGTGAGACTTGGAATAATCTGGCCAAAGCTTTCTCCAGTGTCACTGGCATTCCACACACTGGAAATCAGTGGAGGGACCACTTTAATTACCTTAAAAAGTTCAAGCAGGATACACTCAACCAGTGGCTGTCTGAGTTTAGAACTGCTGACATCCTACAGCTGTGTAAGTATACAGATAAGGAGAATTTAAAATTAGACAGAAAGCTGCATATAGGTAAGACTGGCATGTATAATGCTCTTCTCTTGTTCTCTCCATTTCATTCTACAGCCAACCAGGAGATAACAGCGAACAGAGAAGCCCATGCTGAGTGTTTAGAAAGACAGAAAAAAGCAAGTGGTGTGTATGCAGCGCATTACTATTATTTTATCTAAATTATTCTTCTATACAGTTGTAGCAAATTAAACATACACCTCTTAACTATAAAATCAAGCATGCATTCTTCAGTCTGTACCACAAGCCAACTGTAGGAGTCAATTCTAACATTGTAGTCAGATGTTGTGGGTTCAAATACCACAGGTAACAAATATATATTAAAATGTTTTAAAAATATTACATATTAATTTCAAAATAAGCAGATGCCATGCTGTAAACTTAATCTGTATTATTTGATCAAGCTTACTTTGTAAGGATTACTTAGAGCAATCATCAGTTATAGTTTGTAGATGTTAAAAAGTATACTTAAATGTAAAAGTAGAAATAAATTCTTTATATTGTACTAATTTATTCTATGTCACATATGATGGTACTAATTATCTAATTTTTTCTCTCACCCCAACCACTATCTCTCTTTTTTATTTTATATGTGTGGTCAGAATGTTTTGATGTCATCTCACAAAATGCTTTACAGCACATGAAGGTCGGTCAATCACTATGGCTCAGTCTACCCCCACTCTACAGGCGTCAGCACCAATGCCCAGAACTTCTGTGACCCAACCTGGCAGTACTGCCTCTGCTGCCCCTGTACTATCTGAGCCCTCCACAGCAGGTAGAATTACAGGTGTTGCAGTAGTACCCTCTGGGAGTACTAAGGTAGGGATTATATCACCAGCCAGAACGTGCCAGGCTTGGTAAGATAGTTCACGGAGAGCACCACTGGTGCATGCCTCCACTGGATGGAGAGAATGCTCTCTATTATGGTGTGTAAACAAAGATGTCAACCATTCCAACAGCCAGCAGAGTAAGGGGACAATGATGACAGTTTTGCAGGTGAGGACTTGATTATCACTGCCACCACATTTGATGGGCATGGGCATCAGATGTCCCTTCCATCCCCAATTATGGTATCCCTCAACCTGATGTGTTCCTCACCATCTCTGTGTCTTGTATGTTCTGTCTGCATCCACTTCCTCACCTACTCAATTTACCTGACCCTGACATATCACTGTAAAAGTCAGACTTGTGCTGTGGTGCTTGCATTAAGTAATAATTTCTGTAGTTGGTATATCTAGTTAGGTAGGGGTTCTAATCTCACTGCAGTCAACTTGTGTGGTTGTGTGTGTGCGTCAGTCATCAGTACAATCCCATGGAGTACCAATATTTTGACATTTGTATATAACTATACATCCATTTAATTCAGGACTCACAATATCTTCTCTCAAACATGCAGCAATAATGTCATCCACTATAAATTGTCCTACAGCATTGTAAAGTCAGACTTGTGCTGTGGCACTTGGGTTAAGCAGTGAGTTCTGTAACTGGCGTTCCTAGGTAGTTAGGAATTCTACTCTCACAGTGGTCAACTTGTGTGTGTGCCTAGTCAGAAGAATGTGTCTAGTCATGAATGTGTATCCTACAGTGAGAAATTCAGTCTCATAGAGTACAAATATTTTAACAGTTGTACATGGTTAGCCATCCATTTCATTCAGGCCTCCCAATATCTTCTCTCAAACATCTAATGATGATGTCATTCACTATAAATTATCCAGCAACATTGTAAAAATCAGACTTGCGTCATGGCAGCTGCATTAAGTACTAAGTTTTCTACTTGGTGTACTTAGGTAGGAGTTCTGTTTTCACTGTGGTCAACTGGTGAGTGTGTGTGTGTGTGTGTGTGTGTTCACTTTGTTGACATTTGAGAGACTATTTTACACCAGCATGTGGGACACTTCTATTACCATCCTCTTCTCACCAGACACTGCTGATGTAATCACTTATAAAGTGTTGTCTGACACTCTAAAAGACAGACTTGTGTGTGGTGCTTGCGTTAAGTACGGTGCTTTGTAAATATTTAGGTAGAGGCTCTATTCTCACTGCTATCAACTGTGTGAGCAGTAAACAATCACTATGATGACGATTTTAGAGGAATATGCAAGTCCATAGCTATGTCAAACCCTACTCTGAACATCTCATTGTGGCATACAGTGATGATTTCATCCTGTATAGCATGTACTCTGACAGTATTCAAGGCAAACCTGTGCTGTATTAACTACTGTGCTTGCAAGTTACTTTACCTACATATATAGGGGTTCTAATCTGGCAACAGATGACTTGCATGTCCATACATACACCTATCACTTTTCAGACAATTTTACACTGGGATGTGACTCCATATCCATGTCCTACACTCCTTCCAACATGTTCTCCTCTGCATACAATGATGTTATCAGTTAAACTGCAACATGGAATGTTATAGTTAGAGATATGTGGTGTTGCTACTGTGGCATTGCACAGCATTCTAGCTCTTAACTAACATCCTTCCCCCATACACTCCATACAGAACTCTCAGATCTGAACCCCAAAACTTAATTACTGTCCACAAACCTAAACCTCCTGCGTTGGACAACTTCTCCTCTCCTTCTCCTTAGGTAAGAAATGGAACTCTCTCCCTTCCACACAAAGGATGATGTCAAACACAAACAACTTCAAAACTCAGCATTAAACCTACCTCTCCTCCAAATGGAAATATAACTGCATTCTCCCTAGCTAGAACTCTTTAACAAAAGCTCCTGTGAGGGCATCCTCCTGAGTTCCTAAACACCTTATAGCTGGCTATAAACTTCTATAGCTAGTTTCCATACGAACTCTCACACTCTGTAAATATTGTAAATAGCTTTTGACTTTAACTGTGTTAATTTGTTAAAATGTATCTGCACGATATTTTCCACTATGGGGAATATTGCTCACACTTTGTATTATTTGATATGTATTTGTACTTGTACTTTTATTTTATTGGACTGCTATCTTGATTGTAATCTGTTTCATGGAGATTTTCTCCTCAGGTCTTCAATGAAAACGGGCTCTCTGGGCCAGTGGACTTCCCAGATAGACAAACTGGAAATAAAATGAAATAATAAAAATTCATCTTCTACACCAACACAGGTGTAATGTTGAAATCAGACCCACTACTGCTGTGTGTGTGTTTGGTGGTACAATATGGTCATTGTATGATCTTTGGAATCATTCTTCAATTGACTACCACTTGGGAAACCTTTCACAAAGCTTTATGCATCCACCATCTTCCTTTTTCCTCTGTCCACATTTCCTCCTTCCTGCAGAGGAGTGGAGGATGTCCTCATGCCAAATATGCATACACGCATCATGATGCAGAGTGCCTTCATGAAGCTCTGCAAGCTATCTCCATACCACTGCATGTGTGATTGCTAATTTTGTCATGGTGTGGTGCACATGTCTCATATGGACAGTGGCAGTAAAGCAATCCAACAAAACCACACACATGCACAATAGTCTTACTATCTTCCATAATACAGATATAAGGATTTTTACATGGTATAATAATGGCCATGATTTCATATGATCTTGACTACTAGACTAATAATGTCCTATGACCCTATGAATAGTTGATGTCAATGTCTCTGTCATTGACATGTGCTATATTGAGGTGTGGATGTACAGTATGGTTATAACAGGATCTTACAATCTGTGATGTAAGCTAATGCACTGATGGCCACTGATGCCACTGCAGTACATGCTCCTTCTATAACAGCTGTAGTAATATGCCTCCTGAGAACTGTTGGCATGGTATGGCAAATGTTTATGTATATTGTTGGCATATTAGGACGTGTGTTGTGTTGTGGAGCAGATCAACCTTCTACACAGTTCACATTCTGCAATGACAGTGACAGTTGCAGTATGGTATAGGTGTGCATGTGTCTACATACCATCATTAAACGTTCTGTGACAGACGTCAGTGTCAATTCATATTGATTACATAGTCATATATATCTTGTCTCATACACATGTTGTTATGCTGTGATGTACGCAACCAATGTATCACATATTTTGATGTAACTGCAACCTTGTGGAATTCATTGCATGCATAGTTGTGTTGCTATACCCAAGGATTACTGAGGTGGACAGCAGCACCACTGTGTGACTATTAGCATTTGTGTCAGGAAATGTTTTGCATGAGCCACAAACAACTGATCTGTAATGTGTTCTGATATGACATCAGGCCACTCAAACACAACTTGCCCATGAAACACATACAGACATTTATTGTGCAAGTGATTTAAGCATGTGACATTGGCACAGTTGTGTGTCTGTGTGCATAGCAACAGCATGTGGAATGGGATGAATGACAAGGTTGTATTTGCAGGTGTTTTCCCAAATCATTTGTTCCAATACATATGAAAAGTTATGTGGAATAAACAACTAAGCACAGATCTGTGTGTGGATGCCACCAGCATACTCGACTGGAGGAAACAGACAATTTGCTAGCTGACAATTTGTCTCGCACATCACCCCCCACCACCTCTGGCCATCAGCCAAAGTATACATTCAAATATTACCTATTTTTTTATTCTCATGAGGGAAGCTCATCTGTGCACTCTCTATGGCTAACAATAAGAAGTTATGTACCTACTATATCGGCCACTTACTAAAGCTCGAGAGCTAATTTTACCGGCTCGAGGCAACCCTATATCCCATGATGCAAGGCGAGAATTACCCAGATCTTGTTTGGTAGCTAAGGAAATTATGCAATACATTCCTCCAACTGGAGAGGAGGAGGAAGAGGTAATAATAGTAATAATGATAATAATAACAATAATCCCCCGAAAAGGATCAACCTAATCTAGAGACACTAGAAAGCTGATTAGTTGGAAAAAATTGGATAAAGACTCTTAAGGGAAGAGGCACAATCTTCTCGGTCTGACCAGGCTAGGGGGATGGTGGGCGGGACGCAAGAAAGAAGGCGAAAGAAGACAACTAACATGGAACGTTATAGTAGGTACATAACTTCTTAATGTTAAGTTGTCAATCTCGCCTTCATTCTTGCTGGATGGGACCGCGTCCCTAGCACCTCTATCCTGGGTGGCTCAATGGAACAGACTATTGAGAACGGTGGAACCAAAATTCGCTCTGTCTCTGGAGGCCAAGTCTAATTTGCAATGTGAAACAAAGGTATGAAGAGAGGCCCATGTGGCTGCTGCACAAATAGTGTCTACTGGAAGTCTAGCCTGAAAAGCTGTAGATGTAGCTAGAGCTCTGGTAGAATGGGCTTTTGGCCTAGAAATCAACTCTTTGCCTCTGAGCTGATAAATGCAAGTAATCACAGAACTCAGCCATCTAGATAGAGATACCTTGGATACTGGAAGGCCTTTCCTGTTCTCTGCGTAGGATAAAAACAGTTGATCAGATTTCCCAAAATGTTTGGTTCTGTCCAGATAATATCTGAGTTGGCGGTGAACATCAAGATAATGTAGTTTTTGTTCCGCTCTATTAGAATAATTTGGGCAAAAAACTGGAAGATCAATGGACTGATTTAAGTTCATCTGCGATGCCACTTTGGTAAGAAAGACGGATTAGTTCTTAGAGAAACTCTGTCTTTGTGGAAGATTAAGTAGGGAGGACGAATGCAGAGGGCATGAAGCTCAGATAGTCTCCTGGCAGAAGTAGTGGCGACTAGAAAGAGTGTCTTCCAAGAAAGAAATTTCAATGAACAGGCAGCCGCAGGTTCGAAAGGGGGAAGAATCAAGGATGTTAAAATTAAATTTAGATCCCACTGTGGTGGGGGGTCTCTAATCGGAGGTTTAAGTAAAAAAATACCTCTAAGGAATGCCTTGCAAAGTTTATGTGACATAATGTTGTGGTCCAACAAGCCTACATGAAAATTTGAAATGGCTGCAAGGTGAACTTTTACAGTGGAGGAAGAAGATCCTGAATGAAAAATCTCATCTAGGAAGTCCAAGACCGAATGAACTGGAGCAGTATAGGGGTCTATATTCCTAGCTTTCGCCCAGAAGGAGAAACGTTGCCATTTACTAGTGTAAATCCTTCTGGTGGAAGATTTAAGGGAAGCTACTATGATATCCCGGACGGGATTAGAAATCATAGAAAGCCTGGCTAGGGATGGAAGCGGAGCAACCAAGCAGTGAGGTTGAGAGAAGGTATGGGTTGGTGCAGCTGCCCCGACTGGTGGGTCAGAAGATCTGGAACCGGGTCCAGATGCCATGGCTGTACCAAAAGATAACGAAGTAGGAATGAAAACCATATCTGTCGAGGCCAATAAGGGGCAATGAGAATCAACTTGGCTCTCAAGGCGGTTGCTTTCTGAATTACTTGTGGTATCAGAGGAAAGGGAGGAAAGGCATAAAGAAGTCCCCGGGGCCAATCTTGGGTTAGAGCGTCTCTGGGGGGATGGCCTGGAAGGGGGAAGAGAGAAGAAGTCGGGGCATTTGCTGTTTTGAGGTGTAGCAAAAAGATCGCAGCAAGGAAGGCCCCACTTCTGAAAAATCTCTTCCGTCACAGATTGTTTGAGAGACCACTCGTGAGGCATGAGAATAGCTCTGCTCAACCTGTCCGCTATGATGTTGGATTTCCTGGGGATATGCGTTGCTTTCAGAAACCGCTGAGAAGAGATTGCCCACTGCCAAAGTCTGAGAGCCTCTCGACACAGTGGATAAGACTTGGTTCCGCCCTGCTTGTTGATATACCACACTATGGACATATTGTCCGTTTGGACTGCAATAGTTTTCAGGGGAAGAGAGTCGCTGAGGTCTTGCAACGTTAAAAGCACTGCTCTCATCTCCAGGACATTTATATGCAGGTGGCATTCGAAAGGTTGCCAAGTGCCATGGACAATCCTGCCCTAATAATGCCCCCCCCACCCGATCAGGGAGGCGTCCGATGTAACCGTGGCGACCGGGGCGGGAGGAACAAAGGGTCTGCCCTGATGGACTTGAGGGGACGATATCCACCAGGTCAGATGCCTTTTACAAATTGGAGTTATTATGATCCTGTGACGCATGGGAAGTTGTTGAAAGGACCACTGGGCAAACAGCATCCATTGTAGAAGACGCATGTAAAAGCAGGCAAGGGGAAGAAGTGTTATGGTGGCTGCCATAAGACCCAATACTTTCAGAGCAAACCTGGCCGGAATTTTGTTGCTGAGAAGAATCACATGGACGTGGTTTTGAATGTCCAAGATCCTTTGGTCTGTTAACTTTGCTGAAAGTAGTACGGTGTCCAATTTGGCACCTATAAAGGTAATAGATTGACAAGGCGACAAGGCAGATTTTTCGAAATTTATAGAAATCCCTAGCCCTCTGCAAATGTGAATGGTGTAATCTCTGGCTTGGAGAAGTTGATGCCTGGTGGTGACAGTGAGGAGCCAGTCATCTAGATATGGAAACACCTGGAATCCTTGACGTCTCAGGTGAGCCGTAACCGCTGCCATACATTTGGTGAACACTCTTGGGGCTGTAGTGAGTCCAAATGGCAGGGATCTGAATTGGAAGTGACTGGTCCCTAGCCGAAAACGGAGGAACCTTCTGGAGCACCTGTGAATTTTTATGTGATAGTACGCATCCTGAAGGTCTACCGAGCACATCCAATTGTCCTTGCCCAGAAAGTGTAGAATGGAATGAAGCGTGACCATCCGGAATCTTGTTTTCTTTACAAACTTGTTTAGTTTGCTGAGATCTAATATTGGTCTCCAGTCCCCTGTCTTTTTTGGTACTAAAAAGAACCTTGAGTAGACACCAGATCCTATTTGGTCTGCTGGGACTGGCTGGATGGCTCTTTTTGCTAGCAATTTTGCAATCTCTGGTACTGCTAGCTCCCTTAGACCGGGTAGAACGTCTGGAAGGGTTCCCTTTTGCTGAACTGGGGTTTGAATAAAGGGAATTTTGTAACCCTCGGATATGATCGACTGTACCCATTTGTCTTGAAAAAGGGAAAGCCAGGCTTTTGGATACAGCGATAATTTTCCCCCGACTGCCTCCGAAGGTAGACAATCGGGCAACACCTCAGGGATGCTGGAAGGGTTTGTCAGACAGAGGCTCCCTGCTACCCTAATTCTGTGGACCCCCTCTGCCCCTAGGGCAGCGTCTGTTGTTGTTACCCCCTCTGCCTCTGGGGGCAAACTGATCTCGTGCGTCAGGCGTGACTCCTTGAGATTTGCGGAACCACATTTTCCTTCCCTTCTGACCTTTTGGGTAAGGTCTTGAAGGGGTGGAGAAACGGACTCCTACGGCAGAAAGAGTCTTGCCATCTTGTTCGCATCTAGTCAAGGTGTCTTTCACTTGAGGTCCGAACAAAGTCGAGCCATCAAAGGGAGAGTTTGTGAAGGACGCCTTGAAGGGATCTGCAAAATTACAAAGCCGCATCCAGGACTGACGCCTTAAGGCCACTCCTGTGCCTGCGGCTCTACTCGCTCCATCGGCTGCATATGAAATGAGCCGCATGGAGGAGTTAACAATAGAGTTTAGGATTCCTAGCTGTGAGCTAATTTTGTCCTGAGACCCAGCAGCTGACGGATCCTGTAGAACTTCTCCCAACTCTTTAAGAACGTCTCTTTGAAGGCGGGTGAAGTGACACAAGTAGTTTAGCGATCGCATGGCAAAGGTCGCTGAAGAAAAAATCCGCTTGCCGTACCTATCCATAGTCCTAGAATCCTTGTTAGGAGGATGGACAGGTACTGAAGGATCAGCTAGTTCCTTCTTGGTGGCTGCAGCCACCACCATGGCATCAACCGGAACACCTTTTGTCAAATATTGCCTATCAGGTGGGGCCGTAATGAATTTTGAAGGCCTCTGAGGAATGGGTTCCACCGAATCCGGGGCCATCCACGCCTTCTGAGCCACCACGTCCATAAGAGGGTCGAACGGCGGAGACACCCAGGAGGTGGAGGGTCGAGACCCGAATGCCTCCAGGTATACTGACTCGTCCTCGGAAGGATTAAGGGAAGGCCAGTTCCCCCTCTGCTTAAGGAGTTCAAGGATGTCTGAGAAAGAGACATCCTCAGAGGGGGACCTTGGGGATCCCTCTGACTCATCCTTGTCAGTATCGGATGTAATAGACTCGGGGGAGTCTAGATGTTTCCTCTTACATGTCCTCTTACGCGGAGGTTCACCTGACGGGTCAGGAGAAGCCTCGGAAGAGGAAGATATTCCCAATGGGGAAACCTGAGGCGTTGGATCTCTGGGTCCGGGAGCAAGAGAGTGGGAAGAGACGTCAGCAGGCACTGTAGTGGGAGGAGCTGATGGAACTGACCGTTGACTAAGCCCTGGGGCTAGTACACTCCTCATCACCTCGAAGGCTCCCCCATCAGAGATGCCAGAAGGCTCCTGCTCCGAAGAGATAGGAACTCCAGGCCGCACCAACAGGGACGGCTCCGAGGCTGATGTCGGGGCTGAGCTCACCAGCGCCGAAGCTCCGAAGAGGGAGAACGGGGTCGGACAAGGGTCCAATGCCACTCGCCCCCTCGGAGCCGACGAGAGAGACCAGACGCCCAGATCCCTCCAATGAAGGCATCAAGGAAGAGATCGGAGCAGAGGATGACGGAGCCAAAGGGGGAGGTGGTATCGGCTCCGAAGCCACAACAGGTACTGCTCCAAGGAGCTCCAGCTCCGAGCTCTGTAGGAGAGTCGAAGGAGGAATGTTAGGTGGATGTGTGATAGCTACCGTCTGTTGAGATGGGCTATGGAGCATTTGGGCCAATGCCTGAGACTTTAATAGTCTACTCACCACTCTCTCACGGTCATGATCGGACAGCCTGGACGACCGAGAAGAACGGCTCCGATGGCTCCGCTCCAAGAGCAGGGGTGATCTCGGAGCCGAACGTATCGACTCCAACAAAGGGGATCGTGATCTCTTTTCGGCTCCAGCCGGAGCCGACACTGAGTGCCCAGATTTAGCAGTATCGGCGCCGGATGGAGCCGATACTGTGACTTGTATTATAGAAGGATCGGCTCCAGCCGGAGCCGATCTCGATACTGAAGGAGAACCAGTAGCCGATGGCTTAGGACTTGAAGCCGAAGGCTTAACTGGTTTCGAGGGCTACCCCGGAGCCGACTTAGTCGGGGAGCTCTCAGGCTTTAATAAGCCCCTCAGTATTAATTTATTTCTGCGCTCCTGCAGGACTCTTGGGCTGAAGGCATGACAGATAGCACAAGAGTCCTGCAGGTGCAGAGGTCCCAGGCAGTAAACACAAGAAGTGTGACCATCTGTCAGAGACATCTTCTGACAGCACGAGTCACACTTCTTGAAGCCTGAGACCTTTGTGTCCTGTGTCCTTCGACATAGCTGTGTCGAGGAAACACTAAGTAACAAAAAACACAGACACACACACAATAAACACCCAATCCAATAATAAAAAAATTTAAACAGGGATACAAACACACTCAAACACCACACAGAATCCCTGACTGAAAAAATTAGGAAAGGGGGAGGCTTAAGGCCTAACTTAGGGGAAGGGATAAATAACAAGAAAAATAGGAAACACTAACGGGAATAGGGTTAAATTAAACGTTAATAGTTTACACAACAACAAAGGTGACTAAAACTAAAGGGGTGAGACTAAAAGTCTGAATTTGAAGAACTTACCAAGAGCCGGTAAAAAAGGCACCTCGCAAGCGAAAGCGGCAAACGAGATCTGGGTAGTCCTCGCCTTGCATCATGGGATATAGGGTTGCCTCGAGCCGGTAAAATTAGCTCTCGAGCTTTAGTAAGTGGCTGAGTCAGAGCCGAGGATCGGCTCCGAACCCATCCAGCAAGAATGAAGGCGAGATTGACAACTTAACATCACAGAATCAATGGGCTCTGACATCACAGGTTGACTATAGTGTGACTTAAAATCTGACCTGACAGATACAGTTGGATACATAATTCAACACAGCTTCCAGACAGCCTATGTTCTCAATGAAGGGTGTACATCAACATGCATCCTTCTGATTAGTGGGACTATCACCTAATGCATGGAGTTATAAACCCATTCTGACTCTCCTCATCTGTGCGGTAGGCCACTGAGTCATTATGGACCTTCTCTAAAAGGACACAGGTAATATCCTGACTGTGTATCAAACCCATATTTGATTTGTTAAGGCTACATCATGCCTGCTTCATCTGTTCACTGTCTATAAGAAGGTTACCAAGGGCATGCATGATGACAATAATATCATCCTGTGCAACTTGATCTGGCCAAGGCATTTGACATAAATCCACAGTCAGGTATTTTACTTTTTATTTATTTATTTTACATTTGCTTACCAGGAAAGTCCGACTGGACAACAAGTCCATTTTCAGTGGAGGCCCGGGGAGAAAAGCTATATTATATATAAGATTTATATATATATATATATATATATATATATATATATATATATATATATATATACACACACATATTTATATATATATATATATATATATATATATATATAAGCTAAAGTATTATAGATAAACTGACAAGTGGCTATAAACATCTACGTCACCAAGTGGGTAGACAACTGGATCATATATGTGACAGATAAATACGTTGCAGTGTGTGAAGTCACCCCTATCTAGAATCAAGTAACCAGATCCATACCTCAGGGCTCTGTGCTAGGCCCTTTCCTGTGCATTATTTAAGTCTCAGACATCAAAACTAACTCATACATCCTTTCTCCAACTGGCTTTGTGAAGGACTGCAAATTGTGGCCAATCATTGAATCCAACTGGTATTGATATAATGCAGACAGTATCAACACCCACAAAGGATTGCTGCTACAGCCACGGGGACATGGCAGATGTAGAAAAATCATATGAGAGATTAGTTCCATTATGAAAGCCAATACACAAGATAATTACAATATAGAGAGCACACCCCTATGAGCAGACTAAGTGGTATGTGACCAGTGTACTCAGGTAGATAGTATGCAGAACATCCACCATGTGCCCACAGTAGTGACCACTGCCTTGTATGTAACACAACTCCTGAGTATGTGAAGGACATCCACATCAAAGGGCATTATAGTTCCACTGTTCTCAGCCCTCATCACACCAATAACTGAGTACAATGTACCCATTTACACACACCTCCCAACACATTTTCCAGGGATGAGTTTTAAAGTGTATCACTTTTGCCACAGTGAGCTCCCACACATCTTATCGGCCATACCTACGTATTACTCTTGGTGCATAAACATTAGGGTTTGGTGTTGCAAAACCCCTTCAAGGTGTTATACAAGATGCATGTGTGATACATGTTCCTGTGATGCACACAGTAAATACATAGCTGATAGACAAGATTGATGGCATGGGTTACATTCGTGAAAGTGTGGACTGTGGCATATATATGGCATGCACACCTGTCGACTAGCCAGGATTGTTCACAATTTCAAATACAGATGTAACACTGTCCCTCCTAACACCTCCTGCAGATGTTAAATTTTGAGGAAGGCATGCTTGATTCCCCTCAGAGATTTTTGACAAATCATAATAGTTGTACAAGTTTGTTCTTGCAGAACCAACTATGATCAGTCACAATCACATATGTTATGTCAAACACATAGGATTACTGGTAGTATTATGCTGATACTGTCAATGATTGTGCATGCCTCTGTCTACTACTGTTCATGAACAGCAACCACAGGTAGTCCTAGTGAGAAAAGAACGAGAGAGTACAGAAACACAATGTAAACAGCATACAACAAACTCGACCACCAAGGCTGGAATGTGCAAACTTTTAATACAAAAATGATAAAAGCCAATAAAAGAAGATAAGCTCTTTCACTGCTAACAGACGCTTCTTTAGACCATGACATCAACAAAAGTGCTTCAGTACTTAAAATACAAACTAACCAATAAAAAAACAAACAAAAAAGTCATGGGGTTATGAGCTCCATTGAACACCCTTCTTTGAATTAGCATATTTTTTTGATTTTTAAGCCGAATTGTTGCAGTAGCTTCTACGCTGGAAAAACTAACCACATGTTGAGAGTTCTAGAACATATAGGTGACATTCAGAATAAAAAATCCACAAATACCTTAGCTAGACATGATATTGACTCTGGCTCTGTGCATTGTTTTAGATCTACTGTTTTAGAGACTATTGAATGAACCACTAGAGAAGGTGACATTAAAAATATTACAGAATGCACTGAGCTAACATGGATCATTTTATTGAAAACTGATTTGCCTCCTGGTTTGAATGATACTTTATCTATCAAACCAGTCTTGCGAGCACGTGGCTTGAGGCATTGATTTTACTGGTTACCTCTTAATGAATGAAATTTTATGAATGGGGTTCTATGAATAAGCTCAGGTTACCTGATCTGTAGTAGGATACATGTGACTTGTTTTTTTTTTTTTTTGATTGGTGAGTTTGTATTTTAAGTACTGAAACACTTTCACAGATGTCATGATCTGAAGAAGCGGCTATTAGCCATGAAAGCACTTAACTTCTTTTATTGGCTTTTGACATTTTTATATTAAAAGTTTGCAAGTTCCAGCCGTGGTGGTCGAGTTCGTTGTATGTTGTTTACTGTTGTCCATGAGCCTGCTACTATGTGTCTCACTTGGTGGAGACCTATGCTGACATTACATTCATATTCAGGCAACTCATTTTGTACAGCTTCACAATATGCACCTAACCCCTATTGTATATACCATCCCTGATATATGTCCTGTACACTCTTCATGTCAGGATTCTTATAACACAAAGAATCTTTGTCACTGATATGCCACCTTTTGTGACAGTCACATATTATATAATAACTGTGCACTCCATACTGTATCACGTCAATACGTGATTAGGGTTCATGCTAAAACTGTCTTCACTGACACGCCCTCATCTGCTGTACATTACTATGTTTTACCTGTCCTCCTCCCCTGTGTTCATGTCTCCAATTTATCTGCATTCCTTTTCAATACACACACTTCCCCTGACTATTAATTTGTAATGCAGTCTATGTACCCTTATTGATCATTTACACAACTTTTATTCAGTATGCCTGAAACAAGTTTCCACAATACTTTGTATTGTATACACTGTCATGTAATGTGCTAGAACTATGCACATTGCTTTATTAATAACCGTGGTAGTCAGTGTGGTTTTCCGTGCAATACCATAGACCTAGTCTGCCCATAGTTTAACAGGTGTACATGTCTGCAGGTGTTCGTGTTGCTTTAAACAGTTATCTTTTGCTGGTCACGAAACCACACTTGTTTACGTTTAAACGCTGTGCATAGCATGCATATGTAATTAGTGCTGCTGCTCACCACACAAACACGCAAACTCTGTATAGGCTTCACACTAAGCCTACATGGAGTTTATTAAATCCCCAGGCATCATTTTTATCTAATCTCTTCCTGTCTTACCTACTAAATGTTGAATCTCATCTTCTTCTAATCTTGGCATAACTAAGTTTTTGATGCATACTTCCATGTGTGCCTTTGTTTGGTTTCCTCATACCTTAGTTTCATACAAATTTTGATATAATTTCCAAAATATTTATTATTGGCATTTGTTTATAGGGAAAGTACAACTAAGCAATACCTATTTTCACAGGAGACCTGTGGATAAATACCTCTAATACCACTACAGGATCTCAGGTTATTTTTCTTGTCAGAGGCTCCCTAACACCTGCAGACTTATTGTCTCCCACTGAGAGCACTTGCTTCTTCTTCTTCTTCTTTTGGCTTTTCCCGGTTAGGGGTCGCCACAGCGGATCACCTGCCTGCTCATGTTTAAAGCTAACAGCTTTACAAATGCAAGAAGCTTACAGTTTTCTATCCCTGTTATTGTATTATTTTATTTTTCAGGCCTATTTTCTTAAAACATTTAGTTTACAATTTAACCAAGGATATTAATCTAGACACCCATTCCTGCAAAACAAGGGAAATTATCTTAATTCTAGACATAATATGATCAAGACACTTTTATACCCTACCCCACCTCAGGAGCCCAAGATAACATTATATTAACTTAAATTTCCTTCTGCTCAGCCTTTCCTATAATGTTACAGTGTAAAGCCTGTATATCTTATATCTAAAAAAAAAAGTAACATTGTGTGTTTTAAATATCTTTAACATATACAGCTACAGATAAAGACTCCCCCCACCTCATACTTAAAATACCCGACTGCACACTATAGAAAATTGCTTTAAAATATAACGTGATTCACATCACAAAATGCTTTACACAAACACTACAAACAAAAAACTGTTTTAGTTATAGTTGCTTTTTCATTCCCTTCAATGTCCACCTAAATATTAATGATCAAGTCGGGTATATACAGTTTACTCAGCAGCCATTTTTTTTGCCAAGCTACAGTCTTCACTTGTTTATGCCTATATCCAGTGGGATTAATGCTTTACAATCTCTCATTTATTCATTACATTTTATGTTGATTGTCTTCCTCCTGATTATTTCTAATCCTCAACACCAGTCTGTGGTTCAAGTACAAGGTACTGCTGATTCTTCTGAGTGCTTTTGCTTTTTTCTGTCTCAGTCATTTTCCTTCGAAACAATGGAAATGGTCTAATTGGCAAAGTCTAATTTATACGGGTTTTGTTATTGCCGGAAGAATGAGAAGCAGATTCAATTTCTGCTTACTGGCTCACTCTTTATGAAATAAACGTTTTTATTTCCTCCTTAGCCTGCTCTGCATATTTACTAAATCCTGTTTTAGATATAGGAAAATAAACCATAGTAACATTTTTCATGCAGTGTACATATGTTTTGTTTTTAACTACTATCACTAACTCCAACATTATATAATTGCTCAGTTTCTGCTATCAAAACGTTTTATCTTCCAGGAATAATATTTTGAAGATAGCTGGATATAGCAGCTTGAATCTCTCACATGTCTCTTAACATTCCCTGACTGCTGGGATAAACTTGTCTGTCTAGTATACAGTGAATAATCAAATTCCACAAATGTAGTGTAGTTTCTCTGCTATCCCTTCTGCTACAGTTTTGTCAGGAGCAACTCCTTCTACTGATATGACTGCATCTTTACTATTATAAGTCTTGGAAGCTTTCTCATAGACAGATTTAAAGCAAACACATAAAATTAACAAATCCTCCTGTGGAATACTAGTCCAGTCCAGTTGCTTATTTGTACTTTCATAAAATTAATGAAGTCTGTTCATTCCAGTTTCATAGTTACAGCAGAAAATCTCAGAATTTCTCTGTATGTTCTGCACTCTAACTCAAAACAGCTCTTCTTGAGAAGCGTCAGGCTCATCCAGACTTTTTTCATTTCATTCTGATTTTTTTTGCAATTTTATCAGCTTATCTAAATAGCTAGTGAATTCTAGCCTTTTGTTATTTAACTTGAGATATTATTTCATTGTTTCCTTTATTTTAAGCGCATCTGAAAGCACTTGATTTCCTTTTTCCTGTAAACTGCTGCAATCCATCCTCTATTCCAAAGCTGAAACTTGAGTTACTTTTTGGTGAACAGATGCAAGAGTCTCTCCGGCCAGATTTTTCTTTTTTAATTTTCTGGATGATTTTCTCTCAAGTTCTCTAAATTTCTTCTTTGCTGAAATCCTATCAGTGCAATTACTAGTCAGTAATCGAATTTTACCCAAAGTGACAAATTTCACTCGTCCTTATATCACAGTTTCTGTTTTCACAATGGAAGAGCTCAAATCAACCTGGTGATCAGTATGCAGCCCTATTCTACTCATCTGCACAGTTGCTATTCTCTTATCAGTGTCTAAATCTGATGCACTGACTATGTGAATAACTGAAGGTTCTATACTCTGCACATCTTTGGACATGAACTTAAATTTGTATTATTCTCACCAGTGGGACAAGTCAGGGTAAAGCTGCAGCTGTCCAAACCAATTAGCACTATTCTACAAACACATCACCAAATCCTTCACCAGGTAACACACAATAAAAACAGAGTGCAATTTTAAATTTCTTCTGTACGGCAGCCAGAAACTGCGCACACACACAAAAAAATCAAAATTGACAAATTGACACACACACACAAATTAGTTTCTGCTCTAAACACACACATACACACATACACACACACACACACACACACACACACACACACACACACACACACACACACACACACACACATACATGCACACGCACATACACACACATGCACACGCACATACACACACACACACACACACACACACACACACACACACACACACACACACACACACATACACATGTATACATTATCCACCTGCACCCCTCTGTCTATCCACACCTTTTTCTCTTCTCAGCTTATAAACTCAAAACACCTTCTGAATACTATTAAGATATTGTATTTCCTCAGTGTAGTACCTTTAAAATATAATAATTTAATCATGTGAATAATCTGTGACTTTTATCACTTAAAATCTATACATATTATGCATTTGCAGCCTTCAATTGCTACATATTACTGTCTGTTTTTGTGATTGCAGTGGTGGTGGTGCTGCGGTAGCGTTGTCGCCTCACAGTAAGATGTTGTCCTGTTCTATTCTGAGCTAGAGCATCTTCTGTGTGGAGACATGCGTGAAGGTTGTGCATCAGAGCTGGTAACTCGGCGTGTAAAAAATCTACTGCCAATCATTAGTGGACCGGAGTTCCACTGTGGTGACCCCTAACTGGGAAAAGCTGAAAGACACAACAACTGTCTGTTTTTGTGATTATTGCTTGTACATTTTACTGCTTTATATCTTATGTATTATTTTACATTTTATGTACTGTTGTGTTGTGGAGATGTTCTCCTCGGGCCTCCACTGAAAATGGGTTAGTCTGGCCCAGTGGACTTTCCCGGTAAACAAATGCCAATAAATAATAAATGTAATTTAAGCAAACTGGGCTTTTAAATGAAAATGATTTCAGTCTACCAATTACAAGCTACAGAAACAGAAAGCAGGCCTGGTGGTATTCATTTTATACAATGCATGACAGGCACCAAACCAAAACCTGACAATCTGACAGAATAATACACTTAAATTGCAACAGAGTCATCCTACTTCATTTTTGGCCAGTCAACTTTGGGTTGTCAGATCTGAATTTGGAGCCTTTTATGAAGCTGTAGATTCAAGGCTCTGACTCCTCCCCTATTATCTAACCTTATTCTAAATAATATAGATGGTAAGGGAAATATGAATACCTATATGATGGTACACAGACAGAACTGTTCACAGACAGGGTCTCAGATGAGGTCTATCTAGTCACCAGAAGCTGTCAATGACAATATTAGAAGGGGGAAGGAAGGAAGGATGTTGAACCAGATGAAGATGAGACAAAACAGATCATCATTATGGGTATAATTACATAACTTTCATTCCAATGTTGTCTATTTTCATCCAGTTCAACATCTGGAACAGATTTCCATCTAATAAACACCTGGGTCTCATCAAGGAAGGACATGTCTGTGAATGGTGGAACTAAAAGAAGAATGTAATCTGGACTGTACATCCAATTTATAATGGGATAAGAATGTATAGACAGTGGACCATGTTGCTGCTGCACAAATGTCATCAATGAGAACTCTCTTCAAGAAAGCAGTTGAAGTAGCCATTCCACCTGCAGAGTGAGCCCTTGTTTTTTATTGTAATGGCAAGCCCAGTTAGTTATCAACAAAGGAAATGTATTCCGATAACCATTTGGATAATGTGAATTATGATATACCTTTACCCAACTTTAATTTGGGAAAGGATAGGAATAGTTGATCTGACTTTCTGAAATCCTTGGTTTTATGTAGGTAGAATCTAAGCTGTTAATGAACATCCAGCATGTGCAGCATTATTTCCTTGAGCATCTTGGAAAATTCATTCTCAAAGCCACTCTGTCTTTATGAAACACAAGCATGGTGGTTTGCAAGATAGTGCTTGTAATTCAAATTCATCTAGCAGAGGTAATTTCAATAATAGTTCAAAAGGTGCTTGGGTCAAAGCTTAAAGCAATATACTGATATCCCACAGAGGGACTGGGCCACTAACCAAGGGTCTATGTAAGAAAGTGTCCTTTAGAAATTTTAAGAGAGGCTATGAAAGTGTTGTGTCCTACATGAAAATCTGAGACAGCAGCCATCTGCACTTTTATACTTCTGACAAGGTTCTGAAAAAATCCGAAATTGAAGGAAGAGGTGCTGAAAATGAGGTTAATCCCTTCAATAAAGCCCAAACAGAAATTATTTTTCCACTTGCTTTGGTATATCATTTTGAAGAACTACTTTTGGGAAGATGAAATAATGTGGACCACTGAGGAAGACAGCTTGGCATCTCTGGCTATTGTTAGAATTGGAGGAGCCATGCTATTAATTTCAGGGATTTTAGATCTAGTGGAGGCAATCTGGAATGGTGACTCAGAAGGTCTGGATTCAGATCCAACACCAATGTAGGATGTAGCAAATGAAACCAAAGGAAGAGAAGCTCAACTGCCCGGGCCAGAATGGGGCAATGAGGATAACTCTAGTCTTGCACCTTCTGGCTTTCAGAATTAATTTTGTCATTAAGAGTACTGGGAAAAAGTGAAGAGGAGACCTAAAGGCCAACTGTAAACTACAGCATCCCTCACTGATTGTCCCTGTCAAGGGATCAAAGCAAAGTAACTGCAGCATTTGTTGTTTAGCTATGATGCAAACAGATCACGGCAAGGTTGGCCCCAGCGGCTGAAAATCTGTGTTGCCACTGTCTGACTGAAGGACCACTCATTAGGCAGATGTATCACTCTGCTCAACTTGTCTACTAGTACATTTGATGTGGGAAGACAGTGCCCTCTACACTCTCATAGCTTTCTGGCATAGTGGATATGAGCTGGTTACCCCTTTTGTTGGTATACGAGACTAACAACATGTTATCTGTTTGGATGAAAATCAAACCCTTGGGGAGGGAGTCCTGGAATGCCCACAATGCTTGGAGGATTGCCCTTATCTCCAAGATATTGATGGGAAGGCTCACCTCTACGGATGACCAAGCACCTTGAATGGTCTTCCTTCAAAAATGACCTCCCCCACACCTCAGAAGGGAAGCATCTATGGTTATTGTGGCTAGTGGATTTGATGGAAAAAAGGTTCATCCTTCTGTCACTGACAGGGAGGTTATCCACCATTTGATATAGTCTATGCAAACATGCATGAGGCAAAACCTGGTATGAATGGGGTGAAGACTTTGTGACCAGTGAACGGAGAGGTTCCACTGGAGTATCTCATGTGATATCTTGCTAGGGGAACTAACGTAATCGTAGAAGCCCTCAAACCTAGCAAATGAAATATTAATCTTGCCTGAGAAAAGGGATGCTGAATGACCTGGATGGTCACTAGTGAAAGAGGAAGCATTCCGGTGCCTGGGAGCTTGCCAGTTTGAAGGACTGTGTTGACATTCAACTATCTGCTGAGTGGGGAGGAGCTGGCTTTAGGACTAATTTGCTGCAATTCTCAGTCTCTGAACAGTGGCAGCAAGAGGTCCCGATGCTGAACTAGAAGATCCAGGGAAGTAACAGTGAGGAAACAAGTGTCTAGGTATGGGAACACCTGGATCCCTTGCAGTCGGAGGTGAGCTGCTACTACTGCCATAACGTGTGTGCATCCAGGGGTTGTGGTTGAGACCAAATGGCAGTACTCTGAACTGAAAATGCTTGTCTCTCAGTCAAAAATGGAGAAATTGCCTATATATTTTTATGTGATAGTAGGCATCATGGAGATCTATAGAGCACACCCTATCATCCTTCCTCAGACAAGGCAATATGGACTGCACAATAAACATGTCATCCACAAAACACCTATAAAGTCCAATAGAGGAAGAAAATGTATTTCCATTTAAGACCAGACTATTTTCCCAGTTTGCAAGGACCAAGTTGGCATAGCTGTTAGCACATGCAGTGCCCATAACAACACCGGTTTTCTGTAAATAAAAGTTGTTCTCAAAAATAAGGACATTATTATCAAGTATAATCTCAATCAAGGAACACAATAACTCAGCCTTAGTGGTGGTAAAATTAGTATGTGAAGTCAGAAACTGCCTAACATTATCAACTCCAGCATCAATAGGAATAACAGTGAACAATGAATTCACATCAAGTGTAGAAAAAAGAAAAGCATCCTCATGCAAATTCGATTCAGCCCAAACATAAAAGTCTTCCAGAAAGCTTTTAGTATCTTTCAACACTGTAGTAACACTATCTAGAACAGGTCTAAGTGTTTTCTCCACACAGATGGATACGGGCACAGTGACCCATCCTCTGCTAGACAGGCTAGGTCTCATAGGTGGCTTCTCAAGATTCTTATGGGTTTTATGGTGCCTATATAAAATGGGAATAACGGGATTGTCAACAGCAAAATAGTCAAACAACTTTTGAGTAATCAATCCTGTCATCAACAGGTCGCAGATCAAAAAATGGACTGCATTAATAAAGCCGTCTACTCTATTACTTAGCAATATTGACATAAGTAGTAAAGTCACTCAGCATAGTAGACATCTGATCCAGACAGAGATCTCTATCTAAGACAACCATGCCTCCTCCCTTACCTGCAGGGCATATTTCCAGATGTCTAGCTGCCCATAATTCATACAATGCCTTCTTCTGGCCAGGAGTCAAGTTGTAACTACTGTTTTATGTTTCTCCGTTAATATGTCTCTGATTTCTTTGTCACGTACTTCAATAAAAGCTGCCACCAATGGATGTAGATCTGGGGTGTACAGACTGGGTTTCTTAAAGAAAGAGTAAGTAGACTGATTATTAGAAGTTATGTACTCACCATAACGTTCCATCTGAGTAGGTGTATTCATTTGTCTGCAACCTGTGGGTTATGGATCCGATATCGGATCCGAACCGGCATGGTTTACCAGCTATGGATCCAAGCTCTCAGCTCCTCCCCTCACCCATAATGCCCTGCTCTACCCTCATGACCTCAGATCGAGTTTGCCAACAGCAAGAACACCCTGAAAAGGGTAACACAACATATGCAGGAAACTGAAAGGCCAGGGGGATAGGAGGGCGGGATGGTTGCAGACAAATG
Source organism: Protopterus annectens (assembly GCF_019279795.1). Lineage (NCBI taxonomy): Eukaryota > Metazoa > Chordata > Ceratodontiformes > Protopteridae > Protopterus > Protopterus annectens. Next base: position 640,913,901 of record NC_056741.1, on the reverse strand, counting down.
AATACACCTACTCAGATGGAACGTTATGGTGAGTACATAACTTCTAAATCTGAAGTAGGAGATTCATTTGTCTGCAACCTGTGGGACAGAGTCCCCAGCTACCTGAATCTTGGGCCATCATGGAAGGATATTCCGAGCACCGGAGCCAAAGGATGCTCTACCCCTAGATGCAAGATCCAACTTGTAGTGGGAAATAAAAGTATGAGATGAAGCCCACGTGGCTGCTGCACAAATGTCATCTAGAGGAATCCTAGCCTTAAAGGCTGCCGAGGTAGAGACTGACCGGCTTGAATGGGCATGTACACCCTCCGGTCGGGCCTACCCAAGCTTGATAAGCCAATAAGATACATTGTGAAATCCAGCGAGATAATGAGACTTTAGAAATTGGTTTGCCCAAATTAAATTTAGCAAAGGAAATGAACAACTGGTCGGATTGCCTATGACCAGCCGTCCTGTTTAGATAAAATCTAAGTTGCCTGTGAACATCTAAGGAGTGAAGCTTGTATTCACCTTTGTTTTCATATTTAGGAAAGAAGACAGGGAGGTTAATGGATTGATTAATGTTTGCTTCAGAAGCTACCTTAGGAAGAAAGGACGGGTTGGTCCTGAGGTAAACACGGTCCGGATGAAAGACCAAGTAAGGAGGTTTAGCTGATAATGCTTGAAGCTCTGAAACTCTCTTGGCCGAAGTAATGGCTACTAAGAAGGCGGTCTTGAAAGATAAGAATTTCAGATCTACCATAGCCGCCGGTTCGAAGGGGGGGGCGGTCAAGGCCTGGAGAACTAAGGAAAGGTCCCAAGGAGGAACCGCTTGCTTTACAGGGGGCCTGAGAAGAAAAGTACCTTTAAGGAAAATCTTACACAACTTGGCCGACATCAGTGGATGGGAGTCATGCCCAATGTGATAATGGGAAATTGCCGCAAGTTGTACTTGACCGTGGAACTGCTGGCACCATCATTAAAAAGAGTGGTTAAGAAATCAAGCACCAAAGGGAGAGGAACTGTGAAGGGGTTTAGGCCTTGCCACTCCGCCCACAACGAGAACCGTTTCCACTTGCTGCGGTAGACTTTCCTAGTGGATGGCTTATGAGCTGCCACCAGGATGGCCTTAACAGGGGACGAAATACCAGGAGTCCTGATCAAGAGTGGAACTGGAGCAGCCAAGCGGTCAGCTTCAGGTTGTCCAGGTTCGGAGGAGATAAGTGGGATGGATGAGATATCAGATCCGGAATGGGATCTAGAATCCAAGGAGGATTCACAGAGTGAGACCTTAGGAAGGGGAACCAGATCTGTCGAGGCCAAAACGGAGCAATGAGAATCATTCTGCACCCCAACCGAGAGGCTTTCTGAAGAACTTGGAGCATCAGAGGCAAGGGGGGATAAGCATAAAGAAGACCGGGTGGCCAAGCATGCACCACAGCGTCTCTTGGGGAACCTCCGGGAGGAGGTATCAGAGCGAAAAAACTGTCGCACTTGGTGTTTGAGGGAGAGGCAAAAAGATCGCAACAAGGAGTTCCCCACCGTGCGAATATGCGCTCCGCTACTTGAGTATTGAGAGACCACCCGTAAGGGGTGAGAATGGTGCGACTGAGTTTGTCCGGCAGGATGTTGGACCGACCCGGAATATGCGTTGCTATGAGAAAGCGGTTGGTGGAGATTGCCCATTCCCAAACTCTCATGGCTTCTCGACAAAGAGGGTAAGACCTGGTTCCTCCTTGCTTGTTGATATACCACACAACCGACATGTTGTCCGATTGAATCGCAATTGTTCCCAAGGGAAGAAAGGCCTGAAGTGCTAGCAACGCTAAGAGCACTGCTCTCATCTCTAGAACGTTGATATGCAGTAAGGTCTCTGAATCGTTCCACATGCCTTGGACGGTCCGCCTGCAAATGCCCCCACCCGAGGCGGGAGGCGTCCGTGGTCACCGTGGCGAGAGGGGGAGAAGCACAAAATGGGCGGCCTCCGTGGAGATCTGGAGAGTGTAGCCACCACAGGAGGGACCGCTTGCAAGCCTTGCTGATCGCAATGGGATGATGCATAGGAAGAGCAAGATACGACCACTGGACTAGGAGTGTCCATTGGAGGATGCGATATTGAACCTGGCGAGAGGAAGAAGCGCCATAGCAGCCGCCATGGACCCTAGAGCCCTCAGGACCAACTCCGCCGGAACTGAGCTTGAGTGGAGAATGGCCCGCACCTGGAGTTGCAGATTTTGAACTCTGTCCACAGTGAGGAAGGCTTTTAATCTCCTTGTGTCTAACCTGGCACCTATAAAATCTATGAACTGCGTGGGTGCTAGGTTGGATTTTTTTGTGTTTATAGTGATGCCCAGACGGGGAGCAAGATGAAGAAAGTCTCAGATGCCTTGTTGGGGTGGTAAGGAGCCAGTCGTCCAGGTAGGGAAAGACCTGTACCCTCTGAAGCCTCAGGTGGGCCGCTACCACTGCTAATACTTTGGTGAACACCCTGGGGGCTGTGGTGAGACCAAAGGGAAGGACCCGGAACTGGTAGTGACTGGCTCCCAGCCAGAAGCGGAGAAACCTCCTGGAGCGCCTGTCCATTAGTATGTGGTAGTACGCATCCTTGAGGTCTATGGAGCACATCCAGTGATTTTCTCCCAGAAGGGGGAGAATAGACTGCAGCGTGACCATTCGAACTTCTCCTTGGGAACTGCCAGGTTCAAGAGTGAAAGGTCTAAAATTGGTCTTAGATCCCCCGGTTTTTTGGCACTAAAAAGAACCTGGAGTAGAACCCTGATCCGATCTGGTCTGGGAGGACGGGCTGGATGGCTCTTTTCTTTAGCAGATGGCCAATTTCTGCCAAAGCGGCCGCCCACTGACCGGGTGGAATGTCGGGAGGGACTTCAATTTTGGCAAGTAAAGAAAGGGGATACGGTATCCTCTGGATATGATCTGGAGAACCCAGCGGTCTGATGTTATGGACTCCCATGCCGCCAGGTGCTCCGAAAAATGTCCCCCGACTGCCTCCAGAGTGGAGCAGCCGGGCAACCCTCAGGAGCTGCTGCGGGCCGCTCAGAGAAGGGTTCTCTGGACCCGAAGTTCCTGGGAGCCCCTCTGCCCCTAGGGCGTCCCTCCTGTCCTCCTCTGCCATGGAAGGACTGGTTGTCCGGAGCAGGCTGGGATTGCTGCACTTCCGAACCACATCTTCTTCTGACCCTTTTGGTTCCTAGAATAGGGCCTCTGGGGTGCAGAGAAGCGGATTCCGACGGCAGACAGCGTCTTCCCGTCCTTCTCGCTCTGGGTCAAAGTGTCGCGAACAGTTTTGCCAAAGAGGGCAGAACCATCGAAGGGGGCGTTCGCAAATGACGCCTTGAAGGGCTCTGAGAAATCGCAATGACGGAGCCAGGCCTGACATCTAGTAACTAGGCCTGCCCCTGCGGCTCTAGCGGCGCCTTCCGTGGCATGGGAGAGTAGCCGCATAGAGGTATTGGTGACGGACCTGAGAGTGGCCATGCGGGTGGAGTGCAGCACTTTGTCCTCCTCCGACATGGACTCTGGAGGGGATGCAGCGTATTCTTTAATAAGATCGCGCTGCATCCTAATCACATGTGCCAGATAGTTCAGCGCCCTTACAGAGAAGGTCGCTGAACTAAACATCCGCTTCCCCAAGCGGTCCATCATCCGAGACTCCTTGCTCGGGGGATGAACTGAGGGACTCTCCTGAGCAAGTTCCCTCTTTGTGGCCGCCGCCGTCAACATGGCATCTACCGGAGGCCCCTTACTCCAATGGTCACGGTCAGCCGGGGGACTGAGAATACGGTCGGGCCTTTTAGGGATTGGCTCCACAGTGTCCGGTTCCTTCCACGCCCTGGTGGTAATGAGGTCCACCAGGGGGTCGGCAGGAGGGGACACCCAAGAGGTAGACGGGCCCGCTTCAAATGCCTCCAAGAACACGGACTCGTCCGAGGAAGACTTGGGGGCAGACCACCCCCCCTTATGTGGAGCATTTCCATGATGTCTCCAAATGAGACATCCTCGGGGTGACCGTGGGGAGCCTTCCCTTCCTCCAAATCCGTGTCTTCTGTGAGAGACTCGGGGGGAGTCAATGTGCCTCCTTTTGCACGTATGTTTGTGGGGAACATCCTCCGGGGGGCTGTCAGAGGACTCCTCGCAAACAGTAACCTGTTCCAGGGGAACAGCTTGGGGCACAGGAGCGGGCTGTCCCAAGGGCCGGATGGTGGAAGCCTGACCCAGTGCAGAGGGAGCGCGGGACGGAGCTGAAGCAAGTGCCGGGGGTCCGGAGACCCTCAACAGGGCCCTCTCCACTACATCAAAAGCCGAAGGGGAGCCGACCTCGACCAAAGGATCCGACAATCGGCTCCCCCTTGGATCCGAGGAGAGGATTGGAGCCGGCGCCAGGCTCGGATCCGGGGACAGTGCGCCCGACACAGACTGCGCCAAGGAGCACTGATCCCCGGATCCGGCTCGGATCCAGGCTCCGAGGTCGGATCCGGCACTCGAGGGCAGGGTCGGATCCGGCACCAAGTACTATCGGCGCCGACCCACCCCGCCCGAGCTGCTCGGCTCAACTGCTCCGAACCCGGTAGCGAGTCGGAGAAGGAGCAATTGGCTTGAAAAAGGGGTCGAGCTCCCCAGAGGGGAGGCAAGGGCACTCCCCTTTGCATCTGGGCCTGGATGGACCTTCTCCTCATCCCGTCCAGATCAGCGCCTGACAGGTTATAAGTTGATCTCGACGAGGCTACCGAGGTAGGCCTTGAGTGCCTCCTCGATAGCCTCGACGGAGATCGGGTCTCCTCCTCCTCAGGTCCCGGTGAAAAATACACTGGAGACCTGAGCCGAGGAGGGGGAGAGCCAGCAGACAAGGAGCCGGAGGAGAAGCCCGCTTGGCTGGCGGGCCAAAACAGAGGTCTCGGCCCGCCGCTTATGGTGCTTCTCCCTCCGGTCCTTCTTCTAGCTTCCCTCTCCTCCAACCACTACAGGGAGGTTGAGTCCCAGGAGGAGGAGGGGAGCCGGAGAGGAGACAACCAGAAACGGTTACCCCGAAGAGCGGAGGCCAGAGCCGAGTCCGGTGGCAAAAGACCCGCCAAGACAAGCTTGGACCTCCGCTCCTTCAATGCCCTGGGGTTGAACCCTGCACAAATGGAACATCCAGAAGTGAGGTGTTCAACCCCAAGGCATCTAACACCGAGTGTGGCCATCAGCCGGGAAAGCTTATGGCCACACTCGAGCACTTGAGAACACAGCTTTGGGCTGTTCAGACATCCCAAAAGCAAAAAAGGTTACTTAAACTAGGGTTAAAGTAAAGTAACAAAACCACTCAACAGGCCCAAACACACACTACGCTACCAGCGAGGGGAGGGATAAGTAAAATTAAATTTTAAAACACTAAAAGTATAATTAAATAATAGGGAAACCTACACTTCCACACAACTTTCACACAAAACTTCAAAAATTAGCACTTTAAGACTAATAAAACTGCACTTAGCTGGAGAGCTTAGAAAACACAATCTGGTCACCATGCGCGGCAAACGAGATATGGGGTCATGAGGGTAGAGCAGGGCATTATGGGTGAGGGGAGGAGCTGAGAGCTTGGATCCATAGCTGGTAAACCATGCCGGTTCGGATCCGATATCGGATCCATAACCCACAGGTTGCAGACAAATGAATCTCCTACTTCAGATCTATTGTTCAATGCGGACAGACAGACATTACGGGCAAACAGCCTCAGATCAAAAAGAATATTTGTTAAATCTGAAGCTTGTGAAGATATGAGAGAGGGAACCCTTTATTTAACAAAGAAAGTTGATCAGAGGTAAGATTATATGATGAAATGTTGAAGACAAGGTTACTCATTGCCTGTTCCTCATTCTCACTGTGCGGTTATTGTTGTGATACTGCACTCTCCCCCTTCTCACACGACTGCATGAGCGATTCTCTCTGAAGTCCCTTGTTATCGGTAAAGGAGATAAGGAAAAAGGGGGGGGTTGGACTCAATTGTACTGGAGGTGTGGCCTGTAGTGGTGATTGAAACTTCTGTATTCATAACAGGTGCAGCTGTAGATGTACTGGAAAGATTTCTGCCAAAGTTAGGTTCAGCTGAAACATTAACCACAGTACTACTGTCTTTCACAGCTATTGCCCCATTATCCTTGGGGATTCTATCATCTGGTCTCTCAGGCCTATTCTGTAAAGATAGTCAAGGCCAAGAAAAGCCATGGCCATGTCTAAAGTCATTCAGGTCACGCTGTAGCTTCCTCAGTTTTATGGCCTGAAGCTCTTCTCCATAATGAGTAAAGTTACTCAAGACTTCACATATTTTTGTTTGACAAGGTTCTGATAGGAATTTAACAGGCATATCATGTTGTAAATTCTTGATTTCGGTGCCTAATGAAAGTTCCATACGATAAAATAATTAAATCAGAAGTCTAAGATAGTCCAGCCCCAGCTCTAGATTCAGGGTCTGCCATTTCTTAAGTAGTTCAGGATATGCATCACCATAAGTGGGCATTTTTAACACTCTCATACCTCTAGGCACAACCTTGTGTTGAATACATGCTTCTAAATGAAGCCTCTGCCACTGATACCTCTTATATCTATATAAATCGTTTTCAAGCTTCCTCATCTGGGAAACAAAAAGTTCACTTACAGCCAAATCATGCTGGGGTGTCTTGCAGCTCTCAACCAAGTGTGTTACAGATAGGAGTGGATTGGTATCAACGCTAAGAACTCATCGCAATTTTTCTATACTTCAATGTGGATTATAATCCAACTCGATGTTAGTGCCAGCCGTGCTGAAATGGTCTAACACAAACACAGGCCAAACAAGTGGTCTAACACAAACACAGGCCAAAGAGCAAGAAAAGAAAAAGTAGACCACTCAGTTAAGGTTGGAGTAAACGTAGCAGTCATGTGACTGGTTGAGTTTTTTTATTATAAATAGTACCTAGACTTTGTGTTCTGTCATGGTCTGATGAAGCAGAGGTTATTCTGTGAAAGTGCTTACCTTCTGTTTTAATAAAGTTACTTCAATATATAGTGATTACAGACATGTATGGGAGGAGTTTTTGTTACTTTTTTGGATTTGACTTCTATGTTTACTCCAACCTTAACTTAATGATCTCTGGTTTCTGGCAACCTCAAAAAGCACAGTTTCCAAATGCAAGAAAGGAAAGCTAGGAACTTATAAAAGCCATAAGAGATGAGTTTGGACTGGAGTCTGACCAAACCCTGTGAAGATTTAGAAGAATTATGCCAAAACTGTTATACCAATATGTTACTGGTAGACAAGTGTCTGTAGAAATGCATGTTTCCAATACATGTAAATATATGCTAAGCCAGGAGGACTCTAGGAAGGTAAAGCCTTGAAATCAGAAGACATCTGATGTCTGCCTAATGTGATCAGCACTCTTATCAAATAAATAACTACAAATCCTAGGCACCCAAGTTAAATACAGCAATCTAGTATAGTGTTAAATGAATAAAAAAGGCACAAACAGCTTACTGCTTCCAGCCAAAGAGCTAATCTAAAATTCAACTCTGATTTCAGCTACAAGTGGTGGTGGCGGGGCTTAATATTGTACTTCAATAAGTATCTGTTTCACTAAAAAAATTAAAAATAGATGGCTCAGACAGGACTTTCTTTCTTTAATCACTTTCACCAGATATCCAACAGATGTTAGGTAAATTACCTATAGAGGTATTCTTTTAAACATCCAATCTGTATACTCTACCCATAGCAGTCTTTCAGTCTAAAGATTAAATGCACTGCAGATCCATCTTCATGGTGAATCAGGATAATCTGACATAGCAATTTGCATGCTTGCAGGAGCTGGCTGGGGAGGGTGTGGTTAAGCAACCATTGCCGACTTGCCCATCTAGAAGGAAAGGAGATGGATTAAGTTCTCCACAAGAATGACACCAACTCGAAAAACTAGGTGTCACCTAGTGGAGTTTGAGCCCAATGATATGGTGGATTGAAATTGGAGTTGAAGGGGAACTCAGCATAGTGACACACACTTCCCCTTGAGAGACAGTGATGGCAGAGCTCGCAGTAGCTGCAGAGAGGCCAACCCCTAAGATCAGCAAGTTGTTCTGCTCCCTAACACCCAACCCTCACCAGGGAACAGAGTGTGGAATGAGATTTCCAGGCAGGAAAAAAGGGTCCATAAGGGATCTTGCCAAGCCTAGGAATGCCCAACTACCACCCACCCCCCCCAGAATGAATGGGTAAATTCCCTAAGCTGGGAATGTCGAACTTCCAGGCTCTTAGAAGGAATGGACCAACTACATGCCAGTAGTACAGCCACACAGATTTTTCCAGGAAATATTTTAGTAAATGGTAAACAGAGAGATTTTCCACAGCGAGGAGGAGGAGGAGTTATAAAGAAAAGAAATGAAACCCGGCTTCAACTTAAAAATTCTATAAACCTGGAAAGGGATACATGTAAGATACATCTTTCAGAAAACACAATTATTTGAACTTTTATTTATTTTCTTATTTATTTTGTGTCAGGTATTGTTAAATAAGTCAGGTGTTAACTGCCCCCCTGTGATATTATGCACTGTAGTAGCTCCATTAAATAAGAAAGTGTTTTCATTTCTTGATCTGATTTTTAAATTCATTTCAACCATCTGTATCTACTTTAGCTAAGATCTTTAAGCCTACATTAGTAATTCCAGTACACAGTTGCACTGCATTTTGCTGTTTAAGTGGTCTAACTGTTGGTATTAAACTCTAGTTTCATTCTTATGTACAGAGTATACGTCAGGCTAGTTCAGGACTTATCTTTCCACTAAGGCAGTTCCAGGCTAGTCAGCTCAGAGCTAAGGATCTAGTTGTTTTTCCATTCTACCCACCCTGTTGTAGTTGTGTTCTCAAACCCAGGGCATCTGTTGTTGCCTGCCCCTTATGATAATTTTACAACATAACTCCCTCGCTCTTCCTGTTTACTGGCTGTTGACAATAAGTACACAAGTATCATTTTACAAAGTCTCTACCCTTAAAGTACTCACCAGAGTAAAAGATCTTTGATAAAATTGCTTCATATTGAGTACACTGATATGGCTTGAACTGATTTTAGCATCAAATTAGTGAATTTTTTTTTGCTGTAATTAGTTTACTGGTTCTTGCTGGTGGCAGAAGGTTTCCAGGCTATTTATTTTGTACTGAACTTTAAATACTCAGCAGCAAGTCTACCCAAACATTATTCTAAAACCAAACTCTAAGCAGTTATATTTACCCCTGCACCCAGAGTCATTCCTGTTGGTATGATGGGCTAGCACTTCCCCACAACTTCTTTAGCCAGCCTGAACGAGATGGGTATCTCGAGACAGTTTAAGAATCATTTCATGCTACTTATCATCTACTACACCAGCAGCAGAACACAGCTCTGAAATTGTATCTTATTGGTCGTTTTGGGCTGCTTTCTATCCCTTTTAACTTTCTGCCTTAAAAACCCGTGTTTGCGTGGGTTTGTGCTTGTTTTAGCTCTGCGGATCCTGTTTGGGCATCCTGCAAACTACTACAGCAGCAGAAAGGAGAAAGAGAGACTTTGATTTTCATTTGCCCTTTTTTTACATATATTTGCTTGCCGCATTTTAAACTAGCCATTTTTAGCTTACTGCTTTTACTGATACCATACTTTGCTATTTAAAATAGTTTACTGCACTTTTTAGTCATTTTTAAGTTATTTCCACTGTATTACTGTTTTAAGTTACACACTCAAATGTGCTAGCCCTTCTGTGCCTTAAAAGTTTGTTTACTGCTGTTTCAATTGTTTTTCTGACTGTTTTTCCATAAAAAATAAAATAAATCCTATCTGTTTGCTCATTTCCTACCATTTTCTCTAGCTAGAATGGTCTGGATTTCAGATTTGCTGATTCCATGACTATATTTTGAGTTTCTCAGTTGTCCAGACCTTGTTGTGGTAGAGGGAAGTCTTTCTGCTTATCAGTGGGAGTGGTAAGCACTGAGCAGCCTATCTATCGCTAGAGGACTGGTTTCTAGCTCTGAAATTGTATCTTATTGGCCATTTTGGGCTGCTTTCTATCCCTTTTAATTTTCTGCCTTAAAAACACAGGTTAGCACCGGTTTGCTTGATGCCCAGTGCCACTAAGCTATGGTAAACTATTATTGGAGCCAGAAAGTCAGCTCTTCAAATTTTCCCTTAAACCTTGCTAGCATTCAAATTTCTGCACTCAAACTCGTTAATTCAAGATCAGTACATGTTAAGAACTAATTGTAAAATTTACTGTAGCATATACACTGCTACCAGCACTAAAACTCTCCACAAAGGAGAATAAGATAACTGCTCCAGTAATTAAATATATTGAGCATCAAACCAGGCATGTCTAAAGGTCAGTTCCTTGTGCTTTCTCCTGTCAACCTGGTGAACTTGGGCATCCTGAGGCAATGTAGCAACTGCCTCGTGTACACAGACAACCCCCTCCTCTTACCCCTCAACACTATGATATGTGAGAGATGCATATATATATATATATATATATATATATATATATATATATATATATGTATAGCAAAATTGGTAGCCAAGCACTCTCCAACCAAGACTGAATTAGCCAGTCAAGAGGAGAAGGTTGACACCTGCACCACACCACATTCAACACATACCCCACCAGTATATACCTCTCCACAGCCCTCACATAGTAACACAAAACACACACCTACTTTCACGGAGGCTCTCAATAAAAACAACAGAGACCTCCGAGGTAGAAATGCAAACAACCACCACATCCCAGCACAAACCATGTAACATATAGCCCACATAGTGTGCTGCACAACCAAAGTCCCTAAGGCAAAACAACTTACCCAACACACTACTCATAGGTGACTCAATAGTAAGGCACACTGATGTGCCACTCACTAGGCTGAACAACGAGAAAGTTACGGTGAGCTGCCTGTCGGGTGCCAGGATCTGCCACATAATGCACGCACTCAGGTCTCTCCACAACAGGTACAAATATAACTCTGTCATTGTCCATGTTGGTGTGAACAACCTGGGATGTACCTCCCTGGACTACATGAAAAAAGACATAGAGGAGTTCTTGGATCTTGTAGCCCAGGCAGGTATGTCCTTAGCTCTGAGTAGCATACTACGGTCACCCAGAATGATATCACAGTACAAACAGAAAATTAATGGCTTTAACAACTGGCTAAGTTTCTGGTGTCATTCTAAGGGTATCCAGTATCTGTTTGCCTGGGATGACATGATAGGCAGACCACCGCGCTTCGCCAGAGATGATCTGCACCTGTCACCCCTGGGATTCTGGATACTGGCAAAAGCTCTTGCTGCCCTTATAGTGCCTTTTTTTAGGCAATGTCCTGAAGACAAAATTACCCCTTAACAGTTACAAGCAAACAAAATCTGAGGGTTATGCTACTCAATGCTAAAAGCCTAAATCTCAAAATGCACTCTCTCGAAGCACTCCTAAAAATGGAGAACATCGACATCTGTGCAGTGACCAAGACCTGGTTCAAGGCTCAGGAAAGCACCACAGAACTACCAGGCTTTAATTCATACCAAACCTTTCGGCCCCCCAATCTGGACCGAAGCACTAAAGGCAGAGGTGTCTCCATATTCATAAAAGATATGCACACCTCCAGACAACTAGCCCAACATAACGCATCAGAGATGCTTCAGGTGCAGCTAATACTGGGTAAAATTGCAATCCAGGCTGTAGCTTGCTACATGCCCCAAGAGTCCCACTTCACATTCCTAAACACACTAGAAAATATTAGGGTACAACCCAATGCCCTTATACTAGGAGATTTTAACTACTCCTCCATTAACTGGGAAAATTACTCATGTACCAACACACTAGCTCAATGTTTTCTGGAATTCATTAATTCCAACACCCTGGACCAATTCATTCTTACCTCCATCAGGGGTAGAAACATCCTTAACCTGGTCATTACCAACATGGGCTACCATTGCTCTATACCTGAAATCAATTCCTCCCTGGTCAGATCTGAACACACATCCACATCCCACTTACACCCACACTAAAGGAAATCACTGTAAAAAAACTTCTCCAAAGCCAACTTTGGGATTCTAAAAACTAAGTTGGCAAACTTCACAACACCCACGCAAATGGAAAATAGATGCAGGACTGCTGAATCATACACCAATGCACTGTATGAGCACATACATATGTGCACGGAATGGGTCATACCAAACAGAACCAAGACGCTCTCCGCCAAAAAAAGGAAGCCAATCTGGTGGATCCCTACCATCAACAAACTATACAACAGAAGAAAAAATCTGTTGCAGAAAAGAGTGAAATCCCAAGACTGGAAAAACTCCCTTGTTAGCCTCAGCAAAAAACTAAAATCCCTTATCAAATCATCTAAAGCAAGCTATGAAAACAAAATTGCTGCAGATTCTAAAGACCACCACAAGGCATTCTATAGCTATTTCAAGAATCTACATGGCAAGACTCAGATCTCCTCCGAGTTACAACACAATGGCAATACATATACAGAACCAACTGATACTGCCAACATATTGGCCAATAGGTTTAGTGCGAACTTTACCCCCTTTCACCCCCCAAAGGGCCCATCTCAATACCTGAGGAATGACAAGTTCCTATCATCACGGCTACACCAGTAAAAACCACACTGTCCAAAGTCAAGAATACAGCTTCCATGGGACCTGACAATATCCCGGGCTGTGTCCTACATGAACTACAAAATGAACTGGCACCACACCTTAGTACCATGTTCAATCACATCAGGCTTTGTTCCTGCTGAATGGTGCACTGCTACGGTCACCCCACTCCACAAAGGGGGAGCGATTACACATCCTGGGAACTACCGTCCCATTAGCCTGACGAGTCTGATATGTAAGACCATGGAGTGCATCATCATGGACCTTATTAACAGGGACATACGGAATCTCCAAACTCTGTACCTCACGCAGTTTGGGTTTGTGAAAGGATGATCATGCCTGCTCAACCTGATAGACTTTTTCGAGTCTGTCACCAGAGCTGTGGATGAGGGCAAGGTAGTTCACACAGCCTACCTAGATCTTGCCAAGGCCTTCAACACCATCCCTCACTCAGAAATCATAAACACACTCACTAAACTAGGCATAAACCCCTATGTAATAAGATGGGTAGCCAACTGGCAACTGATAGAACCCAGACTGTAACATTAGCGGAGTCTAAATCTGACTACTGACCAGTTACAAGTGGCGTTCCACAGGGATCGATCTTGGGTCCCCTCCTGTTTGGCATCTACTTCTCAGAAGTCCAAGCCAAAACAAAGGGACTCTGGTTGACCAAGTTCGCAGATGACTAGGAGCCATTATCACATCTCCAAAGGACATAGACATCCTACAACAAGGCCTCACTGAGACCAATGACCGGTGCAAGAACCATGGCCTTAAGCTCAATGCCAAAAAGTGCATTGTCATTCCCTTTGGAAAAAATTTGGTGCCCATGAACTACACATAGACAGCAGACTGCTAAACACCGAAGGAGTGATAAGAGACCTGGGGACACAGGTTGACAGCAACCTCTCCTTTGATAACCACATTGCCACTGTGGTCAGAAAGTCCTTCTATGTGGCACATCTTATCGCAAAAGGTTTTTCATCCAGGAAGAAAGAGGTCATAATCCCTCTTTACTCGTCCCTCATTAGACCTATTATAGAATATAACGCCCCATTTGGTATGTACCTCACTAGACACGTACAACTGGAAAGGCCACAAAAATACCTAACTAAGAGGCTCTTAGGCCTTAGACATATGCCCTACACTGACAGACTAAAAAAACTCCAGCTATACTTAGTCTCATATCGCCTACTTAGAGGTGATCTCTGCTTGACCTATAAAGCCATGTCTGACCCACAGCTGTTAGATATGCTACACCTAAAGAAATCCCAATCCCTCCATGCCACATGCCCAAGGGACTTAAACCTCATTACCACCACAAATAGAACATGCTGGAGGTACAGGCTCCTAACCCAATGACTTCCCATACTCTGGAACACATTCCCCATTCATGTCAAGCACAACACTTCAGTGGCCCTCTTCAAGAGAAATCTTGATGAGTGGATGGGCAATAGGAAATTTACCCCACGGATCATTTCAATGGCCTTGCTTGACAGGGGCATGGGAAACTAACTTTGGGCGGCAGTTCACCCTGGAGATCACCTCAGTGGCCTTGTTTGACAGGGACACTGGAAAGTAACTCCGGGCAGCATGATGCCAGGGAATTTCTTGGGCTAGGCTTATATAGGCACCAGGGCCATTAGCATAGTACACACCTATGAACCTATATATACTATCCTTGTAGGCAAAAATCTCATGTACAGTAAATGCAGCCACCAAAACCATCAGAAGTATACTACACATCTCAACTCTCCAAGGCCATTACAATACACATAATCCACCATATGCTGAGGTTCTAAAGATTAACTTGCCTGAATCTCAAAGACCTCCAAAACACAACACAGGTGCAAAGTACACTCAGCAAATTAAGCATACTTCCTCACATAGCACATGGAGTCCCAAAGTCAAAGCTATAGAGCCAATAAGGTAGTCATCAACCCAACCAAACATTCTTGTTATAAGTGACTTGATTTTAAGACATACAGGTGTGCCTCTTAGCAGACTAAGCAAGAAAAAAATGACTGTTAGCTGCTTGTCTGGTGTCAGGATCCATCAGATCACACATGCACTCAAATCTTTGAACAACAAGTACCAGTATGATTCAGTTACAGTTCATGCTGGTGTCAACGACTGAAGGTGTACCACCCTGGATTATACGAAAAACGACATGATGGAGCTCTCTGACTGTGTCCAAGGCAGGTATAAGCGTAGCACTGAGCATTATTCTACATTCGCCAAGGATGATGCTGTGATGTCAGCGAAAAATAAATGACTTCAATAATTGGGTTAGTTTTAGGTGTCATTGAAAGAGGGCCCAATATTTGACAGCCTGGAAGGATATGATCGACAGACCATGCTGCTTCAACAGGGCTGGCCTACATCAGTCCCCTCTATGGTTTTGATTACTGGTAAAGACATTATCCACACTATAGTGACCTTTTTAGGCAATGCCAAACTGATAAGCCTACCAACATAAAACAAGCAAAGGAAAATATGAAGGTGTTAATGATACAAGGTAGGAGACTAAACAAGAAACTCCACTCCCTACAAAGCCCTTCTCACCCTGGAGAACACTGTCTGTGTAGTACTGAGATATCACTTAAAATAGCAGAGAGAACTCCATCTGCACAGACTTATAATGCCTTCCACATGCTTAGACCACATACTGAGCAGGAGGGGAAAATGTGGCAGTGTCTCAATCTTCATCCAGAAGTCACTCAAATCAAGGCTGGTAAAGTAGTATGAGGCACTAGAGCTTCTTCATGTCCAAATAACCATCAGAAAGGTCCTGTATCATATATTAGCTAGCTACAGATCTCTTTCTATGATACAAGAAAGCCACAATGCCTACCAACAGGAACTAGAATCAGTCACTATTAAACCAAATACCATTTCCCTAGGTAATCTAAACTATCCAACTATAGGCTGGGAAACCTACATCACCACTAGTGCGCAATCACAGAGGTTTCTGGACATTTTAATTCAAATGTCCTGGAACAATCAGTTAGAGTACGCACAATGAGGAATAACACCTTGGAAATTGTCCTGCCTAATACGGGAGCATCTTGCACCACCCTTTGCATACCTTCATCACTTTTTAGGTCTGATCAAAAACCAGTCTTTTTGTAAATAAAACTGAAACCAGAGATCTCTGCTACCCAAGGTACCTTTAGAAATTTCTTTAAGACAAACTACATGCTCCTAAGTGATACACTGGCAAACTTCAAATTCACCCCCGACCCAGTTAACTCCACTGAATACACAGAAATGTACACTACCACACTATAACAGAATGTAAACAGCTGCAGAGATAAAGCTGTATCCCACAGGAACAAGTACAGGGCAAACACCAGAAACAAACCCACATGGTGGAACCATAACATCAACAAGCTTTATAATAAAAGAAAAAGAATTTTGACCAAAAGTAAGAACAGTAATTCCGAAAATGATACAGCCCTTGTCACTGAAATAAACAAACAGCTCAGGAGTTTAATAAAATCCACCAAAGCCAAGTATGAGGCTAAAACAGCTGCCCAAGCCAAAGAGAATCAGCAGACATGTTTTAGTTATGTTTGTATTCTCAAAAGCACAATGCAGCAATGCACTGAATTGATTGTGAATGGTGTTACCTACACTGAGAATGAAGGTAAGCAAACCTACTGGCTACCAGCTATTGTCCCTCCCTTGCATTACAGAGGTCCTTCCACAGACCCATAAGTCTGACCAGACTCATATGCAAAGCCATGGAAAGACTTATCAGGGAACTAATCAATCAGGACATTAGGAATGTGGTATGTATCGTTTTGCCTTCATCCATTGTTTTGGTGACCCTTTCAAAACAAAATCCATCAGGCTGAGTAAGCATGACCTCCCTTTGACACACCCAGACTGAGACAGGAACAGTGTTTGGAGGTTCCCTAATGCACTGAAACTAAATGCAAAAAATGCATTATTGTATTTTTTGGGAAGTCACCTATTTCAGGGAACTACAACATTGATAATATGTCCCTAAGAGTTGACCTAGTTGTTTAGGATTTGAGAACTTATGTGGATGGACAGTGACCTAACTTTCTTGCAACTTTCCTCCGTCTCAAAAAAAAAAAAATAAATAAATAAATAAATAAAATTTTGCACTTCATCTGCCTTACTGTATGTGTATTTCTTCCTACTTTATTACCTTAGTTTACTTTTGCCTCTTCTTAAAAGTACTCAATTGAATTTATTCTGCTGCCTTTATTATTGCTTGTTAGTAGCCTGATTAAATTGAAACTGTTATTCTAAAGCCCTTGGTTTAAGCACTTGGGCTTCAAAACAGTTGTTTTACATTAAGAAGGTTTGTGGTCTGCACTGTTGTGGCAGAACAGGTAGCGTACATCCTTCTAAGTTGGGAACTGCTGATTGAAGGCTCAGTGTCTGTTATTCTAAAAGTGTATTAGTTCTGGGTTAAGAACATGGGCTTCAGGCCAGTTATTTTACATTAAGAAGGTTTGTGGTCTGCACTCTTATGGGAGGAGAGGCTAGATTCTGCCCTTCTAAGCTGGGAATTTCTGGTTAAAGGCTTATTGCGCATGCTTACTTGAACTGTTTCTTTCTGAAATCGGTACGCCTTATTTGCTGTAGCATAGACTAGATTCAGGCCAGCTGGATCTAGCTTTGTTTGTATAACTTGTGCCCTGATACAGGCCGTCTTTTTTGGAGAAGATTTCTCTGTACCCTAGTGGCAGGACGGTGCAGTTAGAACTTGTCTGATTGAAGACTGCTGGAACAGGGCTAAGTTTTAAGCTTTTTAACTGGTTAATTGGGTAAAGTGTTTTGATTGTATCTGCTCTATTTTCTGGAAAATATATATATATACTTGTTTCTCGCCTTTCTGAACTAGTATAGTCCAGTTTTCATGTTACTGCTGGATCCAGGGCTGTGTTACAAGTTTCTGTGTTGCCATACCTTACTTGGATAGAAGGAAGTTTCTCTGTTCACCTGTGAGAGAGGAGAGCTTTGAGCAGGCTATCTGTCCTTGGAGGAGTGGTTTCAGCCTAGAAGTTAGTAGTTTATTGGCCTTTTTGGGCTAATTTTGATTGTATCTGCTCTATTTCCAGAAAAAAAAATTATATACTTGTTTCCCGCCTTTCTGAACTAGTATAGTCCAGTTTTCAGGTTATTGCTGAATCCAGGGCTGTGTTACAACTTACTGTGTTGCCATTACCTTACTTGGATAGAAGGAAGTTTCTCTGTTCACCTGTGAGAGAGGGGGGCTTTGAGCAGCCTATCTGTCCCTGAAGGAGTGGTTTGAGCCCAGAAGTTAGTAGTTTATTGGCCATTTTGGGCTAATTTCTATCTCTTTCACTTCCCTGCTATAAAAACCTCATTTGCACAGTTTTTACACTTGTATTCCGCTCAGCAAGTGCCTTCCAGGTGTTCTGCAGAGTCTACAGCAGCAGAGAGACAAAAGAGTGACTCTGGAGTGATTAAGTATCACTTTTCTGCTTTTCTTGCTCTCTTAACTAATTCCGCCTAAAACGCCAGTTTTTTTAGCGAATCTGTGATTTAAAACGTTTGTTATGTATACAACTCCGTATAGCTCCTCATGGTGTCCTGCAGAGTGATACAGGCAACAGAGAGACCCAAGAGAGACTTTTCCAGATTTAAATACGTTTTTCTCTGTTTTTTTGCTCCGACTGCCTTTTCCCGCCTAAAAAGTGAATTTCTAACTGATCTGTGCTTTAAAAAGTTTAAATTGCATTTGCCTTCTGCTTTTTACAGTTTTTGCACTTGTTTTATATCAATTTAAGTCGTTTTTGTATTGTATAACTGTTATAGGCTACACACTAAAGTGCGCTAGCTTGTTTATAGCATTTACAATGTTTTCTGTGTGTTTTTCTGCTGTTTCCTGAAAAAAAAAAAAAAAATTCTCTTTTCCCGCCTTTGCTGAAATAGATTAGTCCAGATTTCAGGTTTTGTTGAATTCCGGACTGTGGTATAGTGTCCTGTGTTGCCCATATCCTTACTTGGATAGGAGGAAGCTTCTCTGTTCACCAGTGAGAGTGGGGAGCTTTGAGCAGCCTATCTGTCCATGGAGGAGTGGTCTCAGCCCTCAAACTAGTAGCTTATTGGCCGTTTTGGGTCAATTCCTACCTCTCTCACTTTCCCTGCTTTAAAACCCGCATTTGCTCAGTTATGCACGATTTTGCGAACAGAGTAGCATTGGACAGCGCCGCTTAAACGGGTTTAAACTATTCCCGGCTCCACAAAGTCTGCTCTTCACTTTTTCCCTTAGAACTGTTCCAAATCTCAAAGTAAGCACTCTATTTTCATTCTAAAGCCCTGCAGTTGCTCGTATAAGTAATCTTATAAGTAAGCACTAATACACTAAAGCACTACACCCTCTTATACTCCCTTAAAGTACTTGGCTCCTTATTGGTCCTTTTTGATCAGTCAAAAAGTAGTTCCTTATACTATTCTGGCATGTCCAAAAGTTAGTTTCGGGTTTACTCTCCAGTCCAGCTGGTGAATCTGGGAATCTTGAGGCAATGTTACAACTGCCTTATGTACACAGACCACCCTCTCCTCCTCCCAACAAGCTGAAATATATGTGAGAGATGCAACTATATAGCCAAACTGGAGGCTGAGCTCTCTCAACCCAGTACTGGCGCAGTCAGTCAGGCGGAGAAGGTAACCACACACACCACAAATCCAGGCTCACATAGACCTATTGCAACAGCAAACCAAACACATAAACACACAAAAACATACTCGGAGGCTCTAAATAAAAATCTTCCCAAGCAGCAGAGACCTCAAAAGCAGACATCCAAGCAACCACTACCCCACAACAATACCCACGTATCACATAGTTCACAAAGTCAGTGTGCCACACAGTCACAGCCCTTAAGGCTAAACAACACACCTAATACACTTGTAATAGGTGACTCTATTGTCAGACACACTGACGTCCCACTCACCAGGCTGAACAAGGAGAAGGTCACTGTAAGCTGCCTGTCGGGTGCCAGGATCTGCCACATAACACAAGCACTCAGGTCACTGCAAAGCAAGTACAAATATGACTCCGTCATTGTCCATGCTGGTGTGAATGACCTGAGACGTACCTCCCTGGTCTACATGAAAAGAGACATAGAGGAGCTCTCTGATCATGTAGCCCAGACTGGTATAACCCTGACCTTGAGTAGCATCTTACCCTCACCAAGAATGATGCCACAGTATAAAGACAAAATGATCAATTTTAACAACTGGCTAAAGTATTGGTGTCATTCAAGGGGGATCCAGTGTCTGTCAGCCTGGGATGACATGCTCGACAAGCCACGCTGCTTCGCTAGGGACGGCTTGCACCTGTCACCCCTAGGCTTTCGAATACTGACTAAGGCTCTTGCCAACCCATAGTGCCGTTTTTAGGCAAGGGTCAAAAGACAAATCCACCTCCATAGACAACACAAGTAAAAAGAAACTAAGGGTAATGCTGCTCAATGCCAGAAGTCTAAACCTCAAGATGCACGCACTCGAGGCTCTCCTCAGTATGGAGAATATCGTTATCTGTGCAGTAACAGAAATCTGGTTCAAGGCTCCCGAGAGTACCCCAACACTACCAGGTTATACCTCATACCATGCTTTTCGGCCCCAAAACTCAGACCGAACCACAAAAGGAGGGGGAGTATCCATATTCATCAAAGATACCCACATCTCCAGGTTAGTAGCACTGCACGAAGCATCGGAGACCATCCATGTGCAACTAACAGTGGGCAAAACTGCCTTTCAGTTTGTAGCCTGCTACAGACCACTCTCCCAAACTCAGGAACCCCACTCAGCTTTCCTGAAAACACTGGAGAATATGAAGGTCTCTCCAAACACCATCATATTGGGTGACTTCAACTACCCAAACATAAACTGGGAGCACTACTCAAGCCCCAACACCCTCGCCCAATGCTTCCTAGAATTTATAAACTCAAATGCTATGGAATAACTGGTCACCACTCCCACAAGAGGGGAAAACATATTGGATCTGATCATCCCCAACATGGGGACTCTATGTTCCATACCAGAGGTATACCCCTCATTGGTAAGATCTGACCATAAATTAATCTCACTGGACATCCATATCCCATCCCCACCCCCAGCCAAGGAAACCACAGTGAAGAACTTCTCAAAAGCAAACTTCACACTTCTCAAAATCGAGGTGGAATCCTTCAAAGCCCCCGGGCCAGTAGAAAATACGGCCCAAACCGCAGAATCCTTTACAAATGCATTCTATGGACAACTACAGGAATGCATGGATCGTGCTATCCCAAATAAAACCAAGACTCACTCTTCCAAAGGCAGGAGACCTGTCTGGTGGAACCCAGCCATAAATAAGCTATACAACAGTAGGAGGAAGCTACTACATCATAGAGCAAAATCCCAAAAAGGGAAGGCATCTCTGATCAGTACTAGCAAGAAACTACGATCCCTCATAAAATTATCTAAGGCCAGCTTCGAAAGAAAAATTGCACAAGATGCTAAAGATAATCACAAGGCCTTCTTTAGTTATGTCAGGAACCTGGGTGGCAACTCCCAGATATGCTCTGAGTTACTGCAAAATGACAAAAAATACACTGAATCCACAGGCATTGCCAACATCCTGGCAGACAGGTTCAGTGCAAACTTCTCCCCCCCTTCCCCCCCAAAAGAGCAAATGTCTATCCCAACAGAGTGTAGCCTCCTTGACATCACAGATGCACAGGTGAGAGCTGCCCTCTCCAAAGCAAAAAACACAGCATCAATGGGACCGGACGGTGTCCCAGGCTGCGTCTTACATGAACTCCAAGAAAAACTGAACCCTCACATAAAGTCACTGTTCAGTCTCAGCCTTACTACAGGATATGCACCCAAGGAATGGCGTACAGCAACAGTGGTCCCACTCCACAAAGGTGGTGCCACAACGGACCCCGGAAACTATCGCCCTATAAGCCTGACTAGCCTGGTCTGCAAAGCTATGGAGTGTATCATCATGGAACTCATAAACAAAGACACTGGGAACCTCCAAACACTGGATCCTACCCAATTCGGCTTTGTTAAGGGCATATTTTGCCTCTTGAACCTGGTTGACGTCTTTGAAAAGTCACCAAGTCCATAGATGAAGGGAAGGAAGTCCACTCAGCCTACCTGGACCTCGCAAAAGCCTTCGACACAATACCCCACTCGGGCATCATAAATAAGCTCACCAGCTTAAATATCAACCCCTATGTCACAAGATGGGTTGCAAACTGGCTCAGGGATAGAACCCACATGGTCAGAATTGCAGGTACCATGTCAGACTCTAAACCAGTTACAAGTGGCGTCCCACAAGACTCAGTCCTGGGACCTCTCTTGGTCGGTATGTATTTCTCTGAGGTACAGGCTAACACGGGAGGACTATGGCTGACCAAGTTCGCAGATGACTGCAAACTGGGTGCCATAATCAACTCGCCGACTGACACAAGCATCCTCCAAAAGGGTCTCACAGAGACGGATAACTGGTGCCAAAGCCATGGCCTAAAACTAAATGCCAAAACGTGCATAGTCATTCCCTTTGGGAAAAACAAAGTGCACTCAAATTACCACATAGCTGGTAATCCATTAAGTACGGAAGAAGTAATTAGGGATTTGGGGACCCAAGCAGATAACAATCACGTTGCCAAAGTGGTTAGAAAGACCTTCTATATAGCCCACCTTATCACGAAAGGGTTCACATCTAGATCAAGAGAGGTCATTGTGCCCCTCTACTCATCACTCATCAGGCCCATAATTGAATACAATGCCCCATTTGGGATGTACCTTACCCGACACCTGCAGCAACTGGAAAGACCCCAAAAATACCTCACCAAGAGGATCAAGGGACTCAAACAGATGCCCTACGCAGTTAGGCTAAAGAAACTCCAGCTCTACTCAGTTGCTTACCGCCTACTCAGAGGCGATCTGTGCCTGACGTATAAAGCCATGTCCAAACCAGAATTAATGGACATGCTCCACCTCAGGAAATCCAAATCCCTTAGAGCTACACGCTCCAGGGACTTAAACCTCAGCACAGAAATAAATAGGACATGCTGAAGAGACAGATTCATATCCCAGAGGCTCCCCTCACTCTGGAACAAAATCCCAATCCATGTTAGGCAGAGCCCCTCAATGACCTTCTTCAAGAGAAATCTTGACGAGTGGATGGGAGATCACAGGTTTACCCCTGGGATCTCTTCTGTGTCCCTACTAGACAGAGGCACAGTAAACTAACCTTAAAAGGGCTATCTTCTGTGACCTACTATACAGAGGCACAGTCAACTAATCTAAAAAGGTGGCGAAAGCCAAACACACTCTGGCTAGGCTTATAAATGCCCTAGGGCAGATAGCCTAGTATCAACCTATGAACCTATGAACCTGTGTTGGTCAAAATTCATTCTATACTGTACAGCTTCCAAACAAAGGGATTGTGTCTAGATCTAGGGATTCCATTGCACCCTTTACTAAGCCCAAATTAGGCCGGTCATTGAACATAATGTTCCTTTGGCATGTATCTGTCAAGACACATCCAACAACTAACTCCCACACACATAACTTCCTAAAAGGATACATGGCCTAAATAACATTTACTACATGGGACAACTCAAAGCCCTGTTACTATCTTCTGTATCCTACAGACTGCTAAGAGTTGACCTGTGTCTGGCAAATAAGGCATCCTCCAGCCGTTTACTGATGAATTTACTGTACATCAGCAACTCAAATGGCATCAGAAATACTGAGTTTAGGAATCTAAACCTCTTCTGCAACATCAATAGAATGGCTTAGAAGGAAGGGTATGTCCCACAGAGGATACTGCTGCTCTTCAGCAGACTCTCCAGCCATATAAAACAAATTACAACCCTGTCCAAATTCAAGCAGAACTTAAATATATGGATAAAAAACAGAAAATGTATGGCAGGACTGCCCCCTGTACTACTAATGGACAAAGGCAGCTCCTAAATGCTTTATCCCATGCATAGGTCCACTCAAATTATCTATGGTATCATCCCATTTACTCTCATTGGGGTAATACATAATTATTGACCACAGGATTGTTAAGGTCAGTCTACAGCCAAATGGGATAGGTTATTTTGAGCACAAAATGGGAAACTGGCTAGACTTAAATGGCCCACAAGGACAACTAGCTTAGTGCTTACCTATGAACCTTTGAGTACCTGGTTATTTAGTTAATTATTCATTTGTTTAAATGGATTTGTAAACTGATCTATTATGGGTCTATTTCCAGCCACAGCATGGAGATTAGAGTTGAAAGAGAGAATACAGGACTAGAGTCAGAAAGGTTACCACAAGGTGCACATCTTGCAGTAACTATTTACAATGCAGACAACTGCACTTCAGTCAGCTGTCTCTGCACCCATGCTAAATGCTAATGACACCCTCGGGGGAAGTGGCTTTTGCAAATTAGCCATTTCGTCTCATCCGATATGATTGTGGTAAGGCAAAGCTGAGGAGTACCAGACATGTATGTTAACAAACATAGCCAAAAGCTCAGATTCACCCACTGTGGTAGATATAAGTGCCAGGGAGTTCAGGAAAAAAGTTGCGTGTCTGCATGTTTGAGTGTACATGTGAGGGTGGCAGATCACAGCAGGGGGTTAGTTAGGGGGTAGGGTAGATTTGTGTGTCTATGTGTGTATGGGTAAGTGTGTCCATGAGTGCAATGGGGGGGCAAGGAATATATGCAAGAAAGTAAGTGTCTCTGTATGTGTGTATGTGTGTGTGTGTGTGTGGGGGGGGGGGGGGGCATACAGTCACATTCCCTTAAGTGAATCAGCAAATCATGTTACATTGTTAGGGGTGGACACTAAGCACCAATGATAACAATTTCTATTGTGCCTTAAAGGCATGTAAAATAAAACAAAGCTTTGCAGCTTGAAAGATGTGGGGCAGAGTGGATCACTAGATGCTTGGGGTAACTTTTTCTATCACACCTTAAACACAAACACACAAAAAAAAGTGTCAACATGAAAGATGTGGTGAAGGGTGGAACTCTAGACATTGGACATTATTCATCGGTTGCAATGTCTATGAGTTAAAAGGAACAGGGCAATATAAGAGGAAACACAGCAATGTTCTGTAGAATCAGAGGCTGTTGAGTGGGATAGGGTTGTGTCCCTGCTGGGGAAGGCTTTGTCACAAAGCCAAGAGGAACACTAGATGACAACAGGGAAAATTTTTAAACTATCAGGTGAACTCATGGGAACTTTATAGAGCAGCAGGTGTAATATTAAAATGTACTTTACAAACAATAAAATAATGAAACTCTAATGGCTACCATTATAGACTAACTATAAGGATCTATGATGTACAAGGGAAATAGGAAGAGACAGCAGGGACATTCTGTCAATCATAGCTCTCAACCTCTTAGCACAACGCCAAAAATGATAGGGACAAATTTTAAACACTGCTATTATAAACTTAGAAAGTTGATAGTATAAAAGGTCTTCTGCTACCATGCATTTTCTGAATGGTATGGTCTAAAACTCAAATGTCTGTCATTATTTAGTGAATTCAGTCCTCACTGATTTGCCACAAAAATGCAGAAAATCACACATTTTATGAGAAACAGACCAAAAATATGAAGCCAAAAATCTGGACATTTATTTAACATTTGTTAACGGGGAAAGTCTGACTTGGAACAAAGCCAATTTTCAGCAGAGGCCCGGGGAGAAACACTCCAAATGCATGTCTTTGTAATGTGGGAGGAAACCGGAGCACCTGGAAAAAACCCACACAAACACAGGGAGGACATGCAGACTCCACACAAAAGGAACCCCAGATGAGAATCAAACCAGAGAACCTCTTGCTGGGAGGCAACAACGCTACCACTGCACCACTGTGCTGTCACGTGAAAGGTATGCTGTCAACTCAGGGACAGGTAAGATGTTATTTCAGACTGTGTGTGTTTGAATGTATGAATGAGTATGGGATACTGAAAAAGAAGGAGCACCTACACCAAGAAGAAGTAAGGGTTGCCAGTGTTAACTTCCATAAGAAAGTGATTACTTTTCAGCTTTGTTAGCACTCTTGTCATACATTACCCCTGACACTTTGTGCCAAATAGCTGCAACTCCACAGTTTCTATCTTTCACCTCCTCATTCAAACTTTCCTTCTTCTCTACCACCCCTCCCACATACTTGAAGCTGTTAACCTGTTCCACTATTTCCCCTCTATCTCAGTTCTCAGCTTCTTCTGATTTCCACCATTTGCTGCTATTACAACTGTATTATCTGTATTCAGTTTCATCCCATGTGCATTTAGTTTTGCATTACATTTCTCTATCCTTTGCTGAAGTTCTTGCTCAGAATCTGAATGTAATGCCACATCATCTGTGTACAGCAACTCTGCTGATCTGTCCCTTCTGACCTGTTTACTAATGTAGTCCTTCACCAGTATGAACTGCAGTGGGTTCAGAGCTGAACCCTGCTGCACACCCACACCCACTGGAAAGCCATCTGTGAGAGCAAACACTGCTTGCACTTGAGTCACTGGGTCCTTGTACATAGCCTGCACTAATTCTACCAATGTTTCAGGGACCTTGAACCATTCCAGGAATGACCAAATCAGCTTTCTTGGACCTTGTCATATGATTTATCCAAGTCTAGAAATGCCCAGTTGGGACTCTTTCCCCATCTCTAGCTTCTTCTAAAATATATGTTTCACTGCAAATGTTTGGCCAGTTGGACTACATCCTGATCTGAATCTGAACTGCTCATCTCTCATCTCACTTTCTACTACACTGTGTATTAATTTATGAATCACCCTCTCCAAACTGCCCACAGTTGTGAATGTTCTCTTTGATCTTGATTACTGGCACAAATCTGCTTATTCTCCAGTCATTTGGGATATGCCTCTCTCTCCATACTACTATGACAGGGGTGGGCAAACTTTTTGATTCGTGGGCCACATTGAGTTCTAACATTTGACAAAGGGGCCGGAACAGGAGCAGATAGATGGCATGCTTTGAAAACATCACCTCATTGGGGGAAAAATACACATCTTGGGATATGGAGAAAACATGTGCTTTAATTTCCAATGAAAATGAAGAAAAGCATTACAATAAAATCTCTGACTTCGAAATGAGTCTTTAAACACTGAAAATCAAATAAATGACCATTTTATTTTAAAGCACTGAAAGTTCTGTTATCCTTCAGGATATCACCATCACTCTCCTCCTGACTGTCTTTTTTTTCAAAACGGTAGGAGATGCAGATGTACTTGTCCTGTTCCTTTTATTCAATTTGTTCCCCGGTGCCAAAAGTCAACAACGACCAGTGCAAGGATGAAACAGTTGCAGCAAGTCAGTCTGTGAAGCGTTATATTTGATCTGCGCGCACTGTTTATTTTAACAACGTCGTATCACGGAGACACACACATTTTAATGGGAGCAGTGTTGTTGGTCTCCTTTTTAGCCAGCGCATCAAAGTCTGGAGTTAGTTTTGTTGTGGCGATTCTCAGGATGGATCTGAGGTGTAGGTCTGTTAACTTGGATCTGTGGCTGGCTTTGTTGATGTTCATGACGCTGAAGGTCTGTTCACACACGAAGGTAGAGCCGAACAAAGCCAACATCATCTGCGCTTTTCGCCTTAGATTTGGAAACGCGGCATCATTGAGTGAAGCATAGATGTCATTTAGTTTCAGAGAGCTGAACTTCTCTTTTAAGGCAGGGTCGGACTGAAGGTCGATCAGTTCGAGCTGAAGCTCCTATGGAGCTGTTTCAGGGTCTTGTGACAGAGGAAAGGCCACCAGTTGAAGTGACTTGTCAATTTTGTCGAAATCCAAAAACCGACAGCAGAATTCTCCGTGCAGTGCATCCAGTGACTCACTGTATTTCTTTACTTTTGCTCCGGCCTCTTTCAGCGTGGCTAGTCTAGGAAAATGAGTGAATGACTTGTTCAAAATCTGCCTGGAGAATAAAGCCAGCTTGGATTTGAAGGCTTTCATGTTTGTGTACATGTCATGCACAAACTGCTCCTTCCCCTGCAGTTTCACGTTGAGCTCATTCAAGTGTGAAAATATGTCCGTAGCAAACGCAAAGTCACACATCCAGCTCTTGTTGCTCAGCTCAGGAAATTCATAAGTCTTCCCCTGCCGCTCCAAAAGCACGCCAATCTCCTCTTTGAGCTCCCACACTCGTTGAAACACTTTGCCCAAACTCAACCAGCGGACACGGGAGTGATAAAGCAGGTCCTGGTGATCCGCATCAGTTTCCTCCAGGAACGCAATGAACTGATGGTGCTGAAGTCCCCGTGCGCGTATAAAGTTGACGAGTTTCACCACAGGATTCACAACATGATTCAGCTGTAACACCGATTTACATAGATATTCCTGGTGGATGATGCAGTGGAGGAAAATGACATCCTGGTCAGGGTTTTCATCTTTCACTTTATTCTGGATTCTCCTCAGCAGGCCAACGTTTTTTCCCATTAAATTCGGAGATCCATCTGTGGTGACGTTAACAAGCTTACTCCAGGGAAGCTTCATATTTTCGATGGCAGCAGACACCCCTTCAAACAAGTCCTCTCCCCGTGTTTGTCCTTTCAGAGACTCCATTGTCAAAAACTCCTCCGTTATTTCAAATGTTTCGTTGATTCCTCGGATAAAAATGAGGAGCTGAGCAGTGTCTTTGACATCGTTGCTTTCATCCAGTGCTAAAGAATAAAAAGTGAATGACTTCGCCTTTTTATTTAATCTGCTGGTGATATCTTCATCTATTAGTTCCACACGGCGAGTCACTGTCCGCCGTGATAAACTGATTTTCTCAAATTTGTCTTTGGTCTCCGGGCACAAAATACCTGCTGTCTCTACCATACATTCTTTTAAAAACTCGCCCTCAGACAGTGGTTTGCTGGCCTTTGCTATTTTGAATGAAAGCATAAAACTGGCCTTGGTACTTGACTCTTGAATGGCAGTTTGACTGTGAAAAAAACGTTGCTGAGCCTTCAAATTAGCTGCCACCTTCTCAGCAGCAGCTTCCCGTTCTTTTGTTGAGAGCTTGCTAGCATAATTAGCGTGCTTTGTGGCAAAGTGACGGCTAATATTATACTCTTTAAAAACCGCCACAGTTTCTTGGCATATCAGGCAAACAGCAGATGATCGGTGTTCAGTGAAAAAATATTTAGTTGTCCTCTCCTTATTGAACACTCAACATTCTCTGTCCACTTTCCTTTTCTTGGGTCCGCTCATCTTCATAGAGGGGCGGTGGGTCAAAAGGTAAAGTGCAAACGTGGAGTAATAGGCCTACGCTTCACCTCAATAAAGCCAATATATCTAGAGTGCGCCATCTAGTGAGGAAACATCAGAATTGCAGGGGAAATAAAACATTAACAAGGTTAATTTATTAAATTTTTTCAAGTTTGGCGGGCCGAATCAAAATGTTTAACGGGCCGCATGTGGCCCCCGGGCCATAGTTTGCCCATGCCTGTACTATGAGTACCTTCAGGAACCACTTCTCTCCTATCTTGCCCAACTTGTTTATCATATATGTTGTGACCTAATCTGACCCTGCTACTTTTCACAGTGCTGTTCTTAATTCTTCTGTGGTGGGCTTCTCTCCTCTCCTTTCATTTTAGGCTGTGTTTGGGGCAGTACAACTTCTTTGGGTTTTCTTCATTTAGAAGCTGCTGAAAGTGTATACTGGTGAGCATCATTGTTCCTGGCATCCCTTATGAAGAGTGTCTGACTATCTTCTTTATCTTTCTTTCTTTCTTTGTCTCACAATCTAAAAGAATTCTTTGTACCATCTACTGAGTCACTTTCCAGAATTTGGCAGACTCCCTCTGATGTTTCACTCTTTGCTATTGCAACTCCTCTCTTATACTCTTTTGTTAGCTAACCAGTATTCTTTCTTAGCTTGGTCTGTCTTTTCCATCTCCCCTTTTTTCCTCCACTAATTCTTTCTTTTGACTTCATGGATTAATGTATTCCACCACTAGCTTTCCTTATGTACTTTATTTTCATACTTGACTTGGCTGCATATCTGCTCTGTAGTTCTCACACAAGTTGTTTTGAGGCACTGGCCTTCTTCTTCAACTCCACCTATTTCCTCTTCTTCTTGAGAGGACAGAGCCCAGAGTAGTTCCTTGAACTGTTGTGCTTTCTCTCCAGTTAACTTTGAGGTATACAACCTGGTATCTGTTGACTTTAAAGCCTTCTCTGACCACTGCTTGCAGATGATTGAAGAAAACAGTGGTTTATGCTGTGTGCTGTTTCATTCGACCCTACTGCCCTTTCTGTCAGATGGGTTAATATGTGAAAAATAATGAGGAGAAACACAGAAGATGTAGTGAAGAAGAAGATATACTGTTGTGCAGATAATGAAAGGTTTAAAGTAGTACTTCTAAAAGTTGTATTAGTTTTGTTTATGCAAATAGGAGTTGATTGAAGCAGGTACAACTGGCACTTAGTGTGTGTGTGTGTGTGTGTGTGTGTGTGTGTGTGTATATATATATATATATATATATATATATATATATATATATATATATAAACATAAACAGACACACACACTATATATATATATATATATATATATATATATATATATATATATATATATACATACATATATATATATATATATAAAATATATAAAAACCTACTTTGTTTGAAAATACATTACATTGAGCAAACAAAATAGATGCCCAGTTCCGTGAAAGTGCACTTCAACAAAAGTACACTTTCACTGAAGCTTAGTCACCGGATCAGCTAACTAAAACAAACAAACGAAAAAAAACAAAAAAAACAGAAAAGATGTTATGCGGGGGGGCAAGCCCCCTGCACCCCCTACTTAAATATACCAACTCCGAGATTGCACTACAGCGAGGAAAAGGGAATGTTCCCATTCCGCGCTGTATTGTAAACTCCGTACTTTGTTTTCGAAGTTTTAGTACTTCGGACAACTGGGCTCGACCAAGTGAGTTTTGAAGTACTGAAACTTCATACAAATGAAGTAAACCCATATATATATATATATATATATATATATATATATATGGAATCACTACTTAATACCGAAACTACACAATCCCGAAGCCCACAATACCGAGACTAAAATCCCTAAACCACACATTACCGACATTTTAAAAGCGCGAAATTCAAAATCGCGGAAGTACTACATACATACAGCACACACACAAACATATACAAAGCCTCCCCCATAACCAAACAAACCACCCTACACTAAAGATAAGCAGGGGGGCTTCGCCCCCCTACACCCCCCCATGTGGAGGGCTATGCCCCCCACACCCCCCCGACTTTAATATTCCAACTCCGAGATCGCACAGACATACACACAAGGCAAACTCACACCCACACATTATAGCCCCTCACACACACACACACTAAAGCCCCTCACAAACACACTTACACACACATACTTACCTGAACCGCAACACCAGAAGCGCTAACTCAAAATCCCTTACCATCGGGATTTTGAATTTCGCGCTTCTGGTCTTATGGTAATGTGCGATTTCGGCTACATGGTCTCGAGCTTTTGAAATTCGAGATTTCAAAAGTTTGAGATTTAGTAGTGTTCCTATATATATATATATATATATATATATATATATATATATATATATATATGAAAGGAAACTTCGCACTAAAAACTATATGAGAAAACCGACACTAAGACGAAACTGTTGTTGTTAAGCGCTTTCTTTCTGTAATCCTGTCAGAACTTATGTTTGTGTCTTTCAGCTTTTTCCCGGTTAGGGGTCGCCACAGTGGAACTCCGGTCCGCTAATGACTGGCAGTTGATTTTTACGTACCGGCTTGCCAGGCCTGACGCACAACCTTCAACAAAGGTATGCCCATTCACGCATGTCTCCACGCAGAAGATGCTCTAGCTGAGAATTGAACCAGACAGTGTCTTACTGTGAGGTGACAACGCTACCGCAGCACCACCACCGATACAGCTGAGAAAAACTGTAAACTAAAGATTTAAACTGTGGACATTAATACAATGAGTGGTGTGAATGCCATAAACTATTTGACAAGGAAACTACCCTATAAGAATGTTTGAAAAAAACAAACAAACAAAAAAAAAAGTTAGTGAGCCTATCAAAAGTCTGGGAACAAACAGCTGTAAGTACAGTAGCTAATCGGTGATTGTGGGGCGTGGTTAAACAAGTTCAGGCTAGCCATCTCAATGCACACTTTAGATTCAAGTTCTCATTGAGACCCGGTGTCATCTCTACATTCAGAATTAACTGTCAACTGAGTTCTTTAAGTTGAAGTAAACTGTCAAAGTCCCCAAAAAACTGTTCAACTTGTTCTAAAACAAGAAGTTTGAAGCCAGTTAAGTTTGGACATCTGGTGTGGTATCATCTTAAGGCATTAGTTTCTTCTTTCTTTCTTATTGCTGACAAGTGCTCTTTGGCTCTGTCAGAGAGCTTTCTGATAGTTTTCCCTACGTAGAATGCAGGGCAAGTGTTGCAGACTGCTGCATACACAACCATGGTGGAATGGCAATCAAAATGTCTTTTGAATTAAACTAGAAGGTTCCAGTGCTCAAATTTAAAACTAATCCCTGTGTATATTACTGGGCACACTATGCATTTCCTGCAGTTAAACATGCCACATCCATTTCCTCTACTAACTTTGCCCAACAAGTAGTGCATGTCATTATTTTCAAAGGCAGCTTTCAAGGTGGTAATTTTACTGTAAGTAAAGACAGGTTCTACCCCTTAAAGGGCTGCTGAGAGAATCATGTCCTTTAATAATGTTGCAATCTTTATGGATGACATTCCTAATGGCTGCCATGTCTCTGCTTATGGGCAAAGGGAAACTACAATTTCTGTCTGTGTTTTGGTCAGTATTGCTATTATGTTTGTTCTCAAACCCATATAAAGTATAGGTTTGTGTTTGCTGTGTCTTTCCAAAGCCATTTCATAGTAAACATCTTCTACTAAATGTCTTGGGCAATGTCTGTTAAGAAGTATTTGGGAAAGAAACTTGCATTCAGTGCGGAAGGTGTCATCATCACTAATGATTCTTGAAAGCCTTATAAACTGCCCTTTAACTACATTTTTCTTAACAAAGAAAGGATGTTGACTTCTAAAATCTAAAAAGTTGTTCCTGTTAGTATTTTTTCGAAAGACGTTAGAACTGAGAGTACCAGAGTATTCATCAACTGATAAGGTGGTGTCTAGAAAAGAGCCCTTCGATTTGCAACCCGAAACTACAAAGTCCAAGAAAGAGATTCTGTCAGAAAGCTCTTTAATGAAAATGTCTAGATTAGTTTTTAACCGTTCCCATACAAAAAAAATGTCATCAATATAACGCCTATAAAGGTGAACACTGTTGTAGCCAGGAAGATGAATTAGAGTCTCCAACTCCCTCGTACTTAGCACTAAGTTAGTGAAAGCTGGGGCCATTTTTAACCCCACTGTTATGTCTTTCACCTGTTAGTAAGTTTTGTTATCAAAATGAAAAACGTTGTTTTTCAAAACAGCTGCTCTCAGAGTGATGAGTGTATTAATTTTGCTTTCTGTGAACCCTGAATAATTCTGAATGAACAATTATACCACCCTTAGTCCTTCAAGATGGGCTATGTTGGTGTATAATGCAACAATGTCCATAGTGACCAGGATACAACTGGAAAAATCCTGCCGTGACTAAAAAACGTTCATTCAAAAAACCCCAAGAATCTTTACTATAAAAACACGTGGACTGTACTAGTGGATTCAGTACTCCATCAATATACTCAGATATTCTTATAGTCTTTCTGCGTTTGTTGGTAATACTAAGTCTAAATGGGGGGGGGGGTCAGTTTCATTTTTGTTAATCTTCGGAATACCAAAAAGTTTGCCTAGATTAGGGCTTGTGACTGAAAGAAACTGATATTCTTCTAGAAACAGTTGTTGATCCCTTTTCCATCCGTCATGCACTGTTCCTAAAAGCTTTACCGCCTATTATCCACTCCTGGTTCCCTCTTCTCTTACAAACCTTAATCTTCTACTCTTCCTTCTTCTTAATCCCGTCTTTATTTCCCTGTGATGATCACCATTTTTCTAACTCCACCCACCTCCGTTATCAAGCTTATTCAAGTCCTGTAATGGAAAATTCCAGTGATAGTTCATGGCTACCAGCACTCACTGTTTTTCTCTCTAGGAACGGAACAGTATAGCTTCTGTGGCTTCATTCAGCAGGTTATTGCTGTCGTCCCTTATAAGTGTGTCTGACTATGTTCTTTATCTTTCTGTTTTTGTCTTGCAACCTGATGTTTCTTTGTGCCATCCACAAAGTAATTTTCCAAAAACTGGTGAGCGTCTCTGATGCATTGGTCTTTGTATTGTGACTGTTTTCTTAGCCTTTCTGTCAGCCAAAAAGTATTCATTGCTAGCCTGGTCAGTCTCTTCTATCTCTTTATAAAAAACACAGCTACAATACAGCAAAGCTTTCAGGCATAAAACCCTTCCTCAGTGCATTACAAACCATTAATGGAAGACATGTTGAATAAATAAGGGTCTATAATCATGTGACCAGCAGCCCATTGGTCATATGACATACACACATATAAACAATAAAATACCTAAATTTATACATTTAAAACAACATAAGTAAGTAAATTAGCTAATAAAAGTCTATTACTTTAACTTAGTTTGCTGTAAATATTTTAAAACTGGTTTTAATGTAACTACATCATTGAGTCCTGGAAAAAGGTCTGCTTCTAGTCTAACTATCCATTGATATTCCTTCAATTCAAGTATGTTATTAATATCCCCACCTCGTGGTGTTTTGTCAACAATACAGATAACTCTAAATAAAAATCTATGTTGATTACCCTGCTCTAATATATGTTTGTATAGTGCGTTTGTGGTTACTGCTCTTTTTATTTCTGATCTATGTTCAATAATTCTATCTTTGAGCTTTCTCGTGGTTTTTCCTATATAAAATGACGAGCATTGTGAGCAAGTAGCCATATATACTACTGAAGTAGTATTACATGTAGCTTTTATATTAAAAGTATAGAGTTTATTTGTTATCGGATGTTTAAACTGGTGGTTAGTGGAGTCAAAGATATCAGGACAGCATGAACAATTAAAGCATTTACAGGTACCTGGTTTCTCAATTTTGGGAATAGAATTAAAAGACATGTCTTTATAACATAATTTTTGTTTAAGAGTATTCATATTCCTAAAAGAAAAGTAAGGTCTATCTCCTACCACATTCTTAACATTTGTGCAGGCCATTAAAATCAACCAGTTTTTTTGTATGATATTCTTAACTAGATGTGTTTTTGCATTATAAGAAGTAACAAATCTAATTTTTGTGTCATGATGCCTAGTTAATGATGTTACATCCCCATTAGTATATATGGGTCTAAGTGTAGTATTTCTATCAACTATAGTTCTATTTTTAACTTCTAATAGAAGACTACTACTATAACCACTTGTTATCAATTCTTGAAACATAACATCAAGCTGTCTATTGAAATTAGTATCTTCTGTATTTAATTTACTAACTCTACTAAATTGTGATGATACTACACTTCTAAAAACATGTGGTGCATGCATGCTCTGGAAATGTAGATATCTCCCTGAATGCACTTCTTTCTGATGTATACTAGTATGAAGACAGTCTACCTTCTTATATAATAATAAATCCAAAAAGACAATTTTTTCATTAGAGCTTTCCATTTTAAACTTTAAAAATGCCGTAGTGCTGTTTAAATATTGTAAGAAATCATATAATTAATTCTGTGTACCTTTCCACAACATAAAACAGTCATCTACAAAGCGTTGGTAGAAAACAACTTTCTCAGTAAATGGATTGCCACTATTTAATATGTACTTCTGTTCCCATACATATAGTACTAAATTGGCGTAAGTATTCGCCACTGAAGTACCCATGGCTACGCCTGATTTTTGTATGTACAGTTGTTTATTAAACAAAAATATGTTGTTAGTTAAGACAAGGTCAAGTAAACCACAGATATTTTCTATCTTACTTGATGTAAAAGGTGACCTAGTCATTAGGAACTCCCTGATACTTTCAATCCCATAGCTATTTGGTATTACTGTAAACAAAGATGTTATATCTAACGTCACAAGTAATATTTCTTTGCCTACCATGTCCCTTGCCAATGGGGTAAGATACCATTCTCTCAACTTTATTAGGAAGTTAGTTGTGCCTTTTATGACTGTGTCACAATGATCTAAAAAAGGGTAAAGTTGTTGATGTAAGTAGATAGAAATAGGTTCGGTGATCCACCCACCCCCAGAGACAATAGGTCTCATGGGGGGGTCACCAATAGATTTGTGTATTTTGGGTACACCATATAAACATGGTATAACTGGAGATGGAACAGTAAAGAAATTAAACAAGTCTATATCAATATCATTCTGTAGTTGTAGATCATAAACGTTTTCAACTGACCCAAGCTGAAGTAATTGCGGAACGAAGTGCCTCTAAAACCAGAATGACACTGACGTATAGGGCTCCTACTCCGGCTAAGAGGAAGAGTGAAAGCCCTTTGGGACTAAGCAAACAAATCCGAAAATAGAACGAGGTATACTAAATTTATCTAGTTTTAAGTTAAACGAAGCACATTATTCCTTATTGAAAAAAGGGTTGAACTTTATCCCAACAGCTAATGAAAATGTTGTGCATATACTGACTGACCTAAAGTTGTTTGTGAGAACAGTAACTTTAAAAATGTTATTTGGCAATACTTGCAATACTGGAGCTTTATGTAAAAGGCGCAGTACATTCATTCCTAGTAATGTACCTGTGTTAACTGCCTTTAATGATATCTGTGAACTAGAAATTAGGAAATTATATACAAACTCTAAGATTTCCACAAGATTAAATCTAACATATTTGGAACATAAGGCACTCAAGTCATTAATTAATAATCAAGATATTATAATCAAATCTGCAGACAAAGGAAATGCTATTGTAATTATGGATAGAACTAGATATATAGATTCTGTACAGCTTCTACTTAACGATGATACAACTTTTAAAAGTATTAATTCGGCTGATGTTAAGAAGTGTATAAGTATTATATATATGGCGATTTATGATCTACAACTACAGAATGATATTGATATATACTTGTTTAATTTCTTTACTGTTCCATCTCCAGTTATACCATGTTTATATGGTGTACCCAAAATACACAAATCTATTGGTGACCCCCCCCATGAGACCTATTGTCTCTGGGGGTGGGTGGATCACCGAACCTATTTCTATCTACTTACAACAACAACTTTACCCTTTTTTAGACCATTGTGACACAGTCATAAAAGACACAACTAACTTCCTAATAAAGTTGAGAGAATGGTATCTTACCCCATTGGCAAGGGACATGGTAGGCAAAGAAATATTACTTGTGACGTTAGATATAACATCTTTGTTTACAGTAATACCAAATAGCTATGGGATTGAAAGTATCAGGGAGTTCCTAATGACTAGGTCACCTTTTACATCAAGTAAGATAGAAAATATCTGTGGTTTACTTGACCTTGTCTTAACTAACAACATATTTTTGTTTAATAAACAACTGTACATACAAAAATCAGGCGTAGCCATGGGTACTTCAGTGGCGAATACTTACGCCAATTTAGTACTATATGTATGGGAACAGAAGTACATATTAAATAGTGGCAATCCATTTACTGAGAAAGTTGTTTTCTACCAACGCTTTGTAGATGACTGTTTTATGTTGTGGAAAGGTACACAGAATGAATTATATGATTTCTTACAATATTTAAACAGCACTACGACATTTTTAAAGTTTAAAATGGAAAGCTCTAATGAAAAAATTGTCTTTTTGGATTTATTACTATATAAGAAGGTAGACTGTCTTCATACTAGTATACATCAGAAAGAAGTGCATTCAGGGAGATATCTACATTTCCAGAGCATGCATGCACCTCATGTTTTTAGAAGTGTAGTATCATCACAATTTAGTAGAGTTAGTAAATTAAATACAGAAGATACTAATTTCAATAGACAGCTTGATGTTATGTTTCAAGAATTGATAACAAGTGGTTATAGTAGTAGTCTTCTATTAGAAGTTAAAAATAGAACTATAGTTGATAGAAATACTACACTTAGACCCATATATACTAATGGGGATGTAACATCATTAACTAGGCATCATGACACAAAAATTAGATTTGTTACTTCTTATAATGCAAAAACACATCTAGTTAAGAATATCATGCAAAAAAAAACTGGTTGATTTTAATGGCCTGCACAAATGTTAAGAATGTGGTAGGAGATAGACCTTACTTTTCTTTTAGGAATATGAATACTCTTAAACAAAAATTATGTTATAAAGACATGTCTTTTAATTCTATTCCCAAAATTGAGAAACCAGGTACCTGTAAATGCTTTAATTGTTCATGCTGTCCTGATATCTTTGACTCCACTAACCACCAGTTTAAACATCCGATAACAAATAAACTCTATACTTTTAATATAAAAGCTACATGTAATACTACTTCAGTAGTATATATGGCTACTTGCTCACAATGCTCGTCATTTTATATAGGAAAAACCACGAGAAAGCTCAAAGATAGAATTATTGAACATAGATCAGAAATAAAAAGAGCAGTAACCACAAACGCACTATACAAACATATATTAGAGCAGGGTAATCAACATAGATTTTTATTTAGAGTTATCTGTATTGTTGACAAAACACCACGAGGTGGGGATATTAATAACATACTTGAATTGAAGGAATATCAATGGATAGTTAGACTAGAAGCAGACCTTTTTCCAGGACTCAATGATGTAGTTACATTAAAACCAGTTTTAAAATATTTACAGCAAACTAAGTTAAAGTAATAGACTTTTATTAGCTAATTTACTTACTTATGTTGTTTTAAATGTATAAATTTAGGTATTTTATTGTTTATATGTGTGTATGTCATATGACCAATGGGCTGCTGGTCACATGATTATAGACCCTTATTTATTCAACATGTCTTCCATTAATGGTTTGTAATGCACTGAGGAAGGGTTTTATGCCTGAAAGCTTTGCTGTATTGTAGCTGTGTTTTTTATAAAGAGATTTCTCCAGTTTTTGCCTGTTTCTTGAACATTATCTCTTTTGGACACGTTTTTTCAGTCTCTTCTATCTCCCACTTTCCCCTGCACTGCCTTTTTTCCTTTCAGTAACTTCCTGGACTTCAGAATACCACCAACAGCATTTCTTATGTATTTTATTTCCACACATAGCTCACCACCATATCTGTTCCACAGTCTGCACTCAGCTTGTTTTAAGATGCCATTCTTCTTTGAATCCACCTAATTCCTCTTCTTCCTGTGGTTCTCGAATCCTAAGCATTTCCCTGAACTTTTATGCTTTGCTCCAGTCAATTTCCAGGTCTTCAGTCCCATCTTTACACTGGAGTCTGACTTCCCTGAGTTGAGCAATATTTCTAATGATATAGGGTGGCCTAATAGTTAAGGTGTTTGCCTTACAAACACAAGGTACAGGGTTTGAGTCTCACAAGGGATAACTGGCTAGGCATAAAATGGCTCACAAGGGCAGTTAGCTTAGTACTAATCTATGAACCTATGAACCTAAAGTCTTCCCCTTACTACAATTTCCACACCATTTCTAGTCTTTTCTCCCCCAAGTAATAGACTCCAGATCCCAAGCCAAGTGGCATTGCTGCACTGCCCTTCAATCTTGACTCCTTAACACACAGGACATAAAGTCTACTTACCATCATGACATCTACTTCCAAGCTACATCCTGACAGTGAACCTATATTCAGTGTAGCAATCCTTAGTTCATGCTTGGAAGGTTGATTTGTTTTGCATCC
Organism: Protopterus annectens; assembly: GCF_019279795.1. NCBI lineage: Eukaryota > Metazoa > Chordata > Ceratodontiformes > Protopteridae > Protopterus > Protopterus annectens. The sequence continues at coordinate 640,874,458 of NC_056741.1, read as the reverse complement.
AGCTTCTGTTCAACACAACAATCCTACGTAAACCAGGTTGGGCAACTGGACACTGTCCAGCCAGTAGCTTACTGACACATGGCTGATGAGCATTATGGCACACACACAGACCCCCCCCCAGCATTAGTATGATTCCCTGGCATAGGTCAGAGTAGACCAGTCCCTCAACCCACTTATTACTGGTAAATGCATATTCCCATTTTTTATGACATAAGTCAAGGTGATCAAATCCCCTACAGCCAATGTTTACACCATCAAGTGGCTAATCCTGTCACAGCTTGCTGTTTGCGATCTGTGTTCTCTTATCCAGAAGATACTGCACACCACAAATGATGTCTAAACTGTTTGATCTACACACCTCTTTTCCTGATAGGCATCTACTAGAGATTGTGCTGCAACCCACAACTCCAAACAATTTTGGATGAGTGTGAGGTAGAAACACGCAGCATGATTCTGGGATGTGCAAAGAATCCTACAGACATGGGGAGAACAAGCAAACTATACATGTGCACTGATTAGAGGGCAGGATCAAACCCTGCTTGGGAAATGAAGACCTTAACCATTATAGCAATTGTGTCTAAATTTGTACAAGCAGGAGAAACCTAGTCCAAAGTTCACAGTAACACTGAGGTCATATACGTAATTTTCACACTGTTACCATTGTAACATTCCTCAGTAGGGAAGCAAGGTCCTGTTTCTTTTCAAACTGTTCATCTGGTGTTTGAAAACCATTTCCTCTACAGTTTCTGAATTATGGGAGATCAGCCAGTGGTTGGATCAGACTCTGTTTTGGTTGAAAAGTCCAGTTTATGACCTACATTTTGTCTATAAAAGATTTTAGTAGTAGTAGTAGTAGTAGTAGTAGTAGCAGAAGTGCCTTCCTCTTTTAATTAAGGAATGCGCAGGGAACTTTAGGGTCTATATTAGATCAGCGAACACTTAAAAAAGCGAACGCTGATTGATCGACCTTATGTAAGCGAAATCTTACAATCTCGAACTGTCAGATCAGAGATTTTTTTCCTAGGGAAAAAAATCGCTGATCCAAAACACATGCACACAACACAAGCACACCAAACAAACAGAAATCCACATACATACACCTAAAATCTGACACCTAACCCTACACTAAACTATGCACACACCACTAACTATCCACTTACCTTAACCCAAACCCTAACCCTAAGGTCCGTCACTATTGCACACTCACCTCGCCCGCTCCATAACCCTAACTCACCTAAATCCGCCCTAACCCTCATGTCCACACAATCGCACACATATCTAACCCGAGCCCTAACCCTAACTCACCTAACCCACCCTAACACTCACATCCACACAATCGCACACTTACCTGAATCCGACCAGTAACTTTCCACCACAGCACTGAAAATACCGAAGCAACAGAAACGGACAACCAAATTCTTTCCCTAGGAAAAAATCTGAGTTTCTGTTGCTTCGATATTTCTAAATTTCGCTAAAATAAAGTCGATCGATCAGCGTTCGCTTGTTTAAGCGTTCGCTGATCTAATATAGACCCAAACTTTAGCATATTATATGACTGTCAGCAAAGTCTTAATAGTCTGAAAATGACTGCACACTGATCAACAGGTTGATTAAAGTTCTTCCAATGTGAAAACTGAAACTGTGAAAAAAGCCAGTAAATGCAATTGATTTCAGTTAGTGGCTAGTAATTACTCTGCCTGGGTGCCAGCAAAGAAGAAACTTCGGGAAAAAAGTAAGAAAACCCAACCAAAAAAGAAGAAAACAGTTTGGATGAGAAGAATATCATAGCTGTTCAGCAAAAAGAAGTTCAAGGTTCAGCTTTGGTACAGCAGAATGGTTTCAGTAATTTAGAGGAAAGAATAAATCAAATGCACTGAGATGGGTTTAAAATAAACAAAACACTGAAGGAATATACAAAGTCAAGTAACAAAAGGCTGGAAAAACAGAAGCTTAAACTAGCTATTTAGATGAACTGATGAAACTGCAAAAATCAGAGGATGAAGTGAAGAACAGATTGAGCATGAAGCTTCTCAAGAGCAGTTTTAAGATATTGTAAAGTTAGAAAATAGCACATGCAGAAAAAAGAACTGGGATTTTTCTACTGCACCAGAAAAATCTGAAAGGAACATAATGCATTACATTTATGAAAATGCAACTGGGCCAGTGTTCATTTAATTTAAGTTGTTAGTTGAGAGGGCAAACCATGTGTATGCTCCAAATCTAGCCACAGGAAAGGAAGCAAAACCTTTAAGATGCAATCATACCAGCAGAGAGAGAGCTACTCCTGACAAAATTGTGGTGGAAGGTTAAATAATTAAAAACTGGGGACAGCAGAGTGTTTGTGGAAAATTATTATATCCTTGCTGAACTTATTATACTGCACTCACCTCCTTCAACCTAAATCACACATCACAACCCTCTCCAGCCTCCTATGCCACTCCTTTCTTTTGTTTTTCCAACTACCATACCTTATCAATTTATTTCTGCAGATCTTTCGTCTACGTCTTTCTCTTTCCACCCTACTCACCTAAGCTCTCTGAATATACCCTACACTGTACTCTTTGTATAATCTCCTTCTCTCCATCTTTCAACTTTCTATAACCATAATATGAACACCGTCTCTCATAATAAGTTATCACTAAATTTCCCTTCACTGTTTCAAATCATGTAATCTCTAAAATCTCTTTACATATCTTATTAGAATTTTCAAGTCTCATTTATCACATGCTAATCTATGTAATAAATAATATAACTATTGAGTTTTCCCTCACATATTTTCTCCAACTCATGTTACTGTTTTTCATTGCACATTTTATGTTTTTCTTATCACAACACTTTTTGCACTGTTATATTTTGTAGTGTAACATAATGCTTTGTGATTTAAAACATCTGTACTTGATTTTGAAAGATTGTGGAGCTTTTCTCCCGGGGTATCCACTGAAAATGGGCACTTTCAGGCACAGTCGGACTTTCCCGGTAAACAAATGTCAAACAAATAAATGCTGTACACCAGCCAGAAGAGAAGCACATTTACACCAGCAAACAAGGAATCTTGTGACAGGTGTGACTTCAAGCCAACTTCAGCTGTATTCAGAATATTTTTTCTTGGAAGATCAAAGCATGTGTGGATGTAAAACAGGCTAAGAAGGAAATTAAAAAAGTTTAGACACCAATGACTGAGCCAACATCAGAACATGACTCTGCTTCTTATTCTTCTGACAATAACAAACCTTTTAGAGAGATTTTGCAAGTTAAATCATTTACACTGTTTCAAAAGAAAATGCTCAAGTAACAAAAAAAGGCACAGAAGTTGACTAGAAGAATCAAGAGTAGCTCTGGTTTCAACCAGAGCTAAGTGTTGGGAATTGGAGAGGATCAGGAAGAGTACCAGCAACATTGTAAAATTAGTGAACAAATGACACACTACAAAGTATCAATCCCATTAGAGATAGGGTTATACATGAGAAATGTGGCTTTGCATGAAATGGATAAGAAACACTGGAATTATGTTGACGTTGTGGGTGAATTGTAAAACACATTATGTCATTGATGTTTTGAATAACACTGAAGAGACTAAATATGTAACAGTAAGTACATCTGTTTTTATTAGCATATGTATAAAAATTTGATTATGTAAACTGTATGTTATTCTGTGATGCAGTTCTGTATATTGCACAGTCAGAAGTATTTTAGCTGTGGGAGTCCATATCGATGATTGCTGTATATCTTTAAAGATATTAAAGCAAGAAAGTATTTATTCTTAATTATACTGTATCCAGGCTTTACACTGTAACAACAGAGGATGGAAGGAAGCAAGTTAAAGTTATTATAAGGCCATCATGTTGGGCTGCTGGGGTGGGAGATATATAATTGTACTGACTGTATTATATGTAGAATTAAGATAATAATTTCCCATTTTTAAAAAAGAAAATGCCTAGTTTAATACCCTTGGTTTAAGCTGTAGACATGTTTAAGGAAATGCATTTGAAAAATAAGACGAGAAAATAAAAAGTACTGAATATAGTCATTATTATTTGCATCTGCAAAAGTCATTACTTATTTTTCCATTAACAAATGTTTTCAGTTGGAGATGGAAAGTCTACAAGTGCAAGTAATTAATCATGATAGGTCTGAACATGTTCTCAATTAAATTTACAAAGATTCATTCATTCATCTACAAACTTGCTAGCTATTTTTTCATTACCAGTTGCTTTTACTTGGACGTGAGCAGTCTGTAGTTGCAAGCAAAACATTATAAAGGTCAGGACTTTGTTCATAGGTAGGTATTAGGCTAGTGGCCCTTGGGCTATATAAGCCTAGCTAAAAAGGTACCACCCAAGAAAATTATTTTCCTGTGCCCCTGTCGAGCAGAGCCACAGAAGTGATCCCTGGGGTGAATTTCCTATGTCCCATCCAATCATCAAGATTTTTCTTGAAGAGTGCTAATGAGGAGCTCTGTTTGACATAGATAGGTAGTTTGTTCCAGAGTATGGGAAGTCTCTGGGACTGGAATCTATCCCTCCAGCAAGTTCTGTTTACTGTGGTGACAAGGTTTAGGTCCCTAAACATGTAGCTCAGAAGGATTAGGATTTCTTTAAGTGGAGCAAGTCCAACAGCTCTGTGTTTGACATAGCTTTGTATGTTAGGCAGAGATCGCCTCTGAGTAGTCGATATGCGACAGAGTAAAGCTGGAGTTTTTTGAGATGGTCTGCATACGGCATCTGTTTGAGGCTAGTAATCTTCATTGTGAGGTATTTCTGTGGCCTCTCCGGTTGTTGTAGATGTCTTGTGATGTATATACCAAAAGGGGCACTGTACTCTATAATGGGTCTAATGAGTGATGAGTACAGGGGAACAATGACCTCTTTTTTTTTCTGGATGAGAAACCTATTGTGATGAGGTGTGCCACATAGAAGGATTTCCTGACCACTGTGGCAATGTGATTATCAAAGGAGAGACTACTGTCCACCTGTGCCCAAGGTCTCTTATCACACTTTCAGTGTTAAGTAGATTACCACCTATCTGGTAGTTCATAGGTACAGAGTTTTGTCCAAAGGGGATGACAATGCACTTTTTGGCATTGAGCTTCAGGCCATGGCTTTGACACCAGGCATCTATCTCCGTGAGCCCCTTTTGTAGGATGTCCACATCGTCAGGAGTTTCGATTATGGCATCCAGTTTGCAGTCATCTGCAAACTTTGTTAGCCAAAGACCTTCTGTGTTAGCCTGTACTTCAGAGAAGTAGATACCAAAGAGTAGAGGACCCAGGACTAAATCCTTTGGTACGCCACTTGTCACTGGTCTGAAGTCGGATTTGGAGTCCGCTACTTTCACAGTGTGGGTTTTGTCCATGAGCCAGTTGGCAACCCATCTTGTGACATAGGGATTTATACCTAGTTTAGTGAATTTATCTATAATTCCAGAGTGGGGGATGGTATCGAAAGCCTTGGCGAGATCTAGACAGGCTGTTTGAACCACCTTACCCTCATCTATGGCTTTGGTGACTGCTTCAAAGAAGTCTATCAGGTTTAGCAGACATGATCTGCCTTTTACAAACCCGAACTGAGTGGGATCCAGAGTTTGGAGATTACCAATGTCTTTGTTTATGAGTTCCATGATGATACGTTCTATGGCCTTGTACACTAGGCTAATCAGGCTAATGGGGCAGTAGTTCCAGGGGTCCGTCGTGACTCCCCCTTTGTGGAGTGGGATAACCGTCATGGTGTGCCATTCAGTGGGCACAAAGCCTGAGGTGAGGCTATGATTGAACATGGTACTTAGGTGGGGTGCCAGTTCGTTCTGTAGTTCGTGGAGAATGCAGTCTGGGATATTGTCAGGTCCCATGGATGCTGTGTTCTTGACTTTGGAGAGTGTGGTTTTGCCTGTGCAGCCGTGATTACAGGAACTTTGCATTCTTCCAGTATACAGATGGGCCCTCTAGGGGGTGAGAGAGGGGTAAAGTTAGTGCTGAACCTATCTTCCAGGGTGTTGGCAATATCAGTTGGTTGTGTATATTTTATGCCATTGTGCTGTAACTCACAGCAGATCTGACTGTTGCCATTAAGATTCTTGACATAGCTATAAAATGCTTTGTGGCTGTCTTTAGAGTCAGTGGAAATTTTGCTTTCGTAATTGGCTTTGGAGGATTTTGTGAGGGATCTCAACTTCTTACTGAGGCTGACCAGGGAGCTCCTCCAGTCATGGGATTTTACTCTTTTTTTTTGCAACAGTTTCTTTCTTCTGTTGTAGAGTTTGTTTATGGCAGAGGACCACCAGATTGGCTTCCCTTTTTTGGAGGATAGCATGATCCATGCACTCGTGTAGGTGCTTATAAAGTGCATTTGCGTAGGATTCAGCAGTCGTCCCTCTATTGTCCATCTGCATGGGTGTCATGAAGTTTGCCACTTCTGTCTTAAGAAGTGTGAAGTTGGCTTTGGAGAAGTTTTTTACGGTGGTTTCCCTAACAGGGGGTGGGGGCGGGATGTGGATGTCTAGGGTGATTAGCTTGTGGTCGGATCTGACCAATGAGTAATTGACCTCTGGTGTGGAACATCAGTCACCCATATTAGTAATGACCAGGTCTAGGATATCGCTGCCCCTGGTGGGGGTGTGAATAAGTTGATCCAAGACGTTGGAATTTATGAACTCCAGAAAATGTTGAGCAAAAGAGTTGGTACATGAGTAGTTTTTCCAGTTAATGGTGAGGTAGTTGAAATCGCCCATTATTAGGGTGTTGGGTTGTACCCTAATATTTTCCCGTGTATCAAGAAATGAGGAGTGGGAATCCTGGGGCATGGTGGGGGGTCTGTAGCAAGCTAGAATTTGGATTGCGGTCTTGCCCAGAGTTAGCTGCACTTGGATAATCTCGGATGCATTATGCTGTGCAACTAGCCTGGAAGTGTGGATATCCTTAATGAATATGGACACGCCTACGCCTTTAGTGCTTTGGTCCTGGTTAGGTGGCCGAAAGGTGTGGTATGAATTATAGCCTGGTAATGCAGGGGTACTCTCTGGAGCTTTGAACCAGGTCTCTGTCACTGCACAGATGTCGATGTTCTCCATTTTAAGGAGTGCCTTGAGTGAGTGCATTTTGAGGTTTAGACTTCTAGCACTGAGTAGCATTATCCTCAGATTTTGCCCTCTTGTACCTGTTACAGTGATGAATTTGTGATTTGAACCTTGCCTAAAAAAGGCACTATAGGAGTGGCAAGAGCCTTTGCCAGTATCTGGAATCCCAAGGGCGACAGGTGCAGGCCATCTCTGGCAAAGCATCGTGGTCTGTCGATCATGTCATTCCAGGCAGACAAAATACTGGATCCCCTTACAATGACACCAGAAGCTTAGCCAATTGTTGAATCATTTTGTCCTTGTACTGTGGTATCATTCTGGGTGATGGCAGAATGCTACTGAGAGCTAGGGTCATACCTGCCTGGGCTACAAGATCGCAGAGCTCCTCCATGTCTCTTTTCATGTAGTCCAGGGAGGTATGTCTCAGGTCATTCACACCAACATGGACAATGACATAGTCATATTTGTACTTGTTGTGGAATGACCTGAGTGCGTGCATTATGTGGCGGATCCTGGCACCCGACAGGCAACTGACAGTAACTTTCTCCTTGTTTAGTCTGGTGAGTGGAACATCAGAGTGCCTGACTATAGAGTCACCTATAACTAGAGTGTTGGGTACGTTGTTATGCCTTATGGGCTGTGGTTGAGTGGCACACTGAGACTGTGGGCTATGTGTGATTTGGGTTGTGTTGGGGGGTGGAGTTTGCTTGTGTTTCTGCTTTGGAGGTCCCTGTTGCTGGGGCAGGTTTTTATTGAGAGCCTCCGTGAATGTAGGTGTGTGCTTTGTATTTCTATGTGTGTGTTTTGGTGGTGTAGATTTTGAGGGACTATGTGATGAGTGTGGTGTGGTGCAAGTGTTTATCTTCTCCTCTTGACCGTCTATTCCAGTCTTGGGTGAAGACAGCTTTGCTTCCAGTTTCGCTATGTAAATGCATCTCTCACAGGTTGTAGTGTTGGGTGGTAGGAGGAAAGGGTTGCCTGTGTACACGAGGCAATTGCTGCATTGCCCCAAGATGCCCAGATTCATCAGGTAGACAGGAAAAAACACGGGGAGCTGACCCTTAGACATGCCTGGATAGGTGCTTATTTATTAAGTACTAAAAACTGCTTTCCTCTAGACAAGTGAAACAAGTTGAGTGCTGTAGTAATTTGTAGCTCATTTAGTGCTTACAACGAGTTCTGAACAAGTGCTGAGCTCAGAGAAACAGATTTGAGTGCTGAAACTAAAAAACTGGCTAGTTCTAAGAGACAAAATTAAGTTAGAAGGCTTCTCTCCAACACAGAAAGGTTTGGGGGCTCAGAAGCTTACAAATAGTCCTGGATAAAGTAAATATGTATGTGGACTAGAGCACTTATAGGAAAGGCAGAAAACAGTAGGAGTGCCTGAAATCAGAATATGACCTCACTGCCCTCAGTTGAGTAAGCAAATGAGAAGGAGTATCCCAATACAAGTTTACAAGAGGGGCATGCAATTTCAAAGCCACCAAGATTAACAAATCTACTAAAGCCACCAAGATTAACAAATGTACTAAAAGAAATATACAAGGTACAATGTAATTAACATTTAAAGGTATACTGACAAGCTGGTCAGTGAAAAATAAAGTTTGAAACTGTAGTACTTGACAACATTACAGAAGTAGCTGCATCCCCAGCAGGAAATGAAAACTGACACTGTGTTAAATGACTATTATGCTGTACAAGTAGTTGCCTCCCCAGCAGCCTTGGTACTTTGTCACAGTTAATATAACAGTGCAGAATTAAGTTTATTTACTTAAAGGCAGCCACTGCACTTTTACTTAGGGAATAAAATATAACATTTACTGAAATCAAACAAGCTGTTTTTCACATCTGGGAGGAGAATAGAGGTAAAAAGGGAGAGACAGCAATTAGTGTAAGTGGGAGCACAGGATCTGATGTGCTTTAACATGGGTAACCTTAATTTTAGAACAGGTAATACATACAGATGCAGTCACTGATTTTTAGCAACTACTCTTATCTGAAGGAATAAGCTTTATTTTTGAAAATGTACATAGTTTTGTGTATTTATAATAAGTTAAAAAAGGGTTGGAGTTTCTGAAAATGTATTTAGTTTTTTGTTCAAGTGTTTTCTTTAAAGCAAAAAGTCTATAAAGATGTGATATGGGTTCAAATGGAGATGAAAAGATACTACTACATTAAGAGATCAGCCTGCCAAACATTAGCGTACATGTAAACTAAAAATTGGAAATATACAATCAAATGAACTGCCAAGTAAAAGACATGGAAGTAATAGCTTTCTATCATGTTAGCTATTGATATTACCATAGAATGTAAATGGCCTTGCAAGTACAGACAAAAAGCACACAGTACCAAATTATATTAAAATGTGAAGGGTGCAAATAGTAATGCTGCAGGAAGGTAGGTGGGTTTGGCATAATGGTTAAGATCTTCACATCACAGACACAAGATACAGGGTTTGAATCTGACCTTGAGTTACTGGGTTGGGTCAAAATGGCCTCTCAGGGAAGTTCGCCTAATTTTCACCAATTAACCTAATCCAAATTTGGATATAAATAATTATGTGAATCTGATGAAGAAATTACTGTCGGGCAAAGGAAAATGGGAGTAATAATACTGATAGTTAGAGAGGGTCCAACAGTAAAATAAGAGGGGAAAATGGTACTGGTAGATATATGTTAGTAAGGGTTACTGACAGCAGAGGAGAATTATTTTGGTATATGTTTATATTCCACTTAAAAATTCTAGTAAGTTAACTGTGGGAGAAATAATAATATTTCATTAGGGTATATTATTTATAACTAGGGACTGGAACCTGATTTGCAATAGTGAGGATGTATCACTGAGACCTGGAAGGCAAACATAACAAAACAGGATAGATTTCTGAAGAAATAGTTGAGAATATTTGATATAGATGTGAATTTAGTAGTAGGAACTCGGAAAGAATTTACATTCTTCTCTAAAGGACAGTAAATGGGCTGGACTGGACAGAAAGTACAGTTTTGTACCTACCACAAATGTAGATGTTTGAGTGTTCACCCTGCTGCAGTCATCACACACGGGGTTATCCTGTTGTCAGGCGGTCCTGCAGTTGGCCGGAATTCCAAAGTCTTGGTCCGGCGTCGGTTGCTGTCGCCTCTTCCCTGACATCAGTGCGCCAGGGGTATATATATTGCAACCGACGCCATTTTCTTCAGTTTTTCTTGCCCCAGATGTCAGGTGCCCCCAAAAAGGTATTCAGAAATTAATACCAAAAGTAGTAACCACAGCACAAACACAAAATCCCTTCAGCTATAAGCAAATACATCAGTAAGGCATAGAAGAGATTTAGCCAGTAGATCAGAGGAGATGGAGGTGGGGTAACCTGGACTGCAACAGGGTGAACACTCGAACATCTACATTTATGGTAGGTACAAAACTGCACTATGTTCATCGTGTTACACTGCTGCAGTCATCACACTTGGGTTGAATCCCAAAGCTAAGGTAGGGGGGAGGTATCATAGAGGGTTAGTGGAGGCTATAAGGCCCTGCAGAACTGCAGTGGCGAAGCCCGCCCTGGACTTTGAGTAAAGAGGTAAGTGATAGTGTTTGGTAAAGGTGTGTACTGAACTCCAAGTTGCAGCTTCTAAAATTTCCTTGGTTGGAACCCCCCTAAGAAAGGCTGTAGAGGTAGCTGTAGCCCTGGTAGAGTGGGATCTAATGGTATCAGGAACTGGTTTCCCATGATGTGTATAGCAGAAACGTATGCAATGACCTATCCATTTAGAAATGGTTTGCTTTGAAATAGCCTTCCCTTGAGAAGTTGTAGCATAGGATACAAAGAGCTGGTCAGATTTTCTGAAAGCCTTAGTTTTGTCCAAATAGTAACAAAGCTGCCTGTGAACGTCCAAGGAATGCAGGAGTCTCTTACCTTTGTTCTGTGGATTGGGGAAGAAGGTGGGTAAGTGGATGGTTTGATTTAAAGCTACACTGGAAACCACCTTAGGCATAAAGGAAGGATTAGTACGTAGAGAAACTCTGTCTTGATGAAAAATGAGGAAAGGTTCCACTGCCATTAATGCTTGTAGCTCTGAGACTCTTCTAGCTGAAGTTATTGCTAGATGCAGGGCAGTCTTCCATGATAGGAACTGTAGATCTGCAGAGAAAGCTGGGCAGTCTTCCATGATAGGAACTGTAGATCTGCAGAGAAAGCTGGTTCAAAGGGAGGTAGCATTAGTTTTTCCTGAACAAAATTGAGGTCCCATGTTGGTGCAGGGGCTCTGCTAGGTGGTCTTATGTTTTTTGCCCCTCTGAGGAACTGCCTTAGAAGAGGATGTGAAAATAAAGGTGGATCCGTGTTGTAGTGAGCTGAAATAGCCGAAGCATGGATTTTAATTGAGGAAAAAGAAAGTCCTTTGTGCAACATCAAAGTTAAATACTGTAGAATGTGAGGCATGTGAGGCTGAATTGTGTCTTGGCCTTTTGCTTGGTTCCAGGCACAAAACCTTTTCCATTTGTCTGAATAAGCCTTCATGGTGCTTGGCCTCCTGGCTTCCAGAATAACATCCAGAACTGCTTGTGAAAGAGGTGCTGGTTGGATGCTTATAGGATTTGCCATGCAGCCAGATTTAAAGTGTTGAGCTGGCTGTGAAGAATCTGATTGTTTTGTTGTGTGAGCAAATTGGGGGATTTGAGGCAATATCCATGGTGGGCTGTGAGCCATATTTTTCAATAGCGGATACCAGTGCTGGCGTGGCCAGTCTGGGGCTATGAGGATCAGTCGTGGTCTCTCCTTTCTGACTTTCAAAAGAACCTTTGTGAGGAGAGGCAATGGGGGGAAGGCATATACTGTCAGGTTTTTCCAACTGAATGAGAGAGAGTCCACTTTCCAAGCTTGATGGTGAAATGTCCTTGTACAAAATTTTGTCAGTTGATAGTTTTGAGGACTGGCGAACAGGTCTATGTCTGGAAGGCCCCATTTTTGAGTTATCATTGCAAATATTTGTGGATCTAGTTTCCACTCGTGGGGATCCTTGATGTTTCTGCTGAGGTCGTCTGCCAATGTGTTCTTCTGTCCTGGCAGGAAATTAGCTTGTAACTGGACTTGGTAGGCCAGAGCTGTGTTCCATAAGGTCATTGCTTGCCTGCATAGCGGGTAAGAATGTGTACCCCCTTGTTTGTTTATGTACCACATTACTGTGGTGTTGTCCGTCTTTATTGCAAGTTGTCCTGGATGTAATAGATCCTTGAAGGCTGTCAGAGCTTTCTGTACAGCTAGCATCTCTTTTTGATTTATGTGCAGATTTCTTTGATCTGCAGTCCATAGGCCTTGAATGCATTGTCCTGCCATGTGTGCCCCCCAGGCGTAGTCTGAAGCATCTGTTGTGATAGTTTGCCTGGGTGGGGGCAAGGTGAAAGGCTGACCCTTGTTGAGGTGACATGCCTGTGACTACCATAGAAATTCCTGTTGTAGGCAGGGAATGAGAGATATCATTGTGTCCAAGCTGTGGCTGTGTTGAGACCATACGCTTTTTAGGTACCTCTGTAATTTCCTCATATGCAGCTTTGCAAATGGTATTATTAGCATGCAAGATGCCATGAAGCCCAAAGCCTGCAGAATTTTTCTTGCAGTTAATTGGGTCTTTGTTGCCATTGTCTTGAAATATTGAGTCAGTTGTAGTTGCTTGTCTGGCGTAACATAAGCCTTCTGGGCCGTTGTATTCAAGCTGGCACCCAGGAATGTCATTTTTTGTGAGAGTACTAGTTTTGACTTCTTTTCGTTTACTGTGTACCCCAGGCAGTTTAGTAGATGCTTTACAAAGGCCAGATGATGTAAGAGAATGTCTTTGCTTTCTGCTTGGATGAGGCAGTCATCCAGGTATGGATATATTTGAATTCCTCTTTGTCTGCAGAATGCAATTACTGGTGCCAGGCATTTTGTGAAAACTCTGGGCGTAGTAGATAAGCCAAAGGGCAGTGCAGAGAATTGGTAATGGGTTGAACCTGCAATGAAACGGAGGTATCTTCTGCAACTTTGTCTGATAGGGACATGCAGGTATGCCTCCTTGAGGTCCAACGTAACTAGCCATGCTTCCTTGCCCAACATGGGAAGTAGCTGCTGTAGTATTAGCATCTTGAATTTGGGTACTTGTAAGTAAGTGTTTAGAATTGAAAGGTCCAGAATTGGTCTCCAGGCATTGTCCTTTCTGGGCACTAGAAAGAGTCTTGAATAAAACTCTTGGCCTTGCTCTTGAGTAGGTACCAGCTGAATGGCTCTCATGCCATGAGAGCGGTAATTTGCCTTTGTGCCTCTGCCCATTGATTTTGTGGCAGGTTTGGCATTCCTCTTTTCATTGGTAAGGTGTGAAAGTGGAATCTGTATCCTCGTAAGATTATGTCTAGGACCCATTTGTCCTTTGTGACAATGTGCCAGTTGTCTGCAAAAAGTGCGAGTTTTCCCCCCAAGGGGGCTTCCAACAGAGTAGTGCTTGGCCAGATGAGGTGCAAGTCACTGAGTTTGCCTTCTGGTGGTTTAAGACCTGTCTTCTCCTCCCTTCTGTGTTGTAGAGCCCCATTGGCGAGGTTTATACTGGGCTTGTGGTTGTCCTCTGCCTCTTGGGCGTCTGTATTTACCCCTCTGTGGTCTGTCAGTGGCTGGAAAGGACCAATTTTTTTGTTGGCCAGTTTCTGCTGAAGCGAGGGGGTTTTACTTGTAGGAAATCTTTGACTGTCTGCATAGATTTTGCCTTATCTTCCATTTTCTTTAAAACTTCTTCTGCTTTAACTCCAAAAAGAACATCTTGCTGTAAGGGAACATCTAGTAGTTTTGCTTTAACATGATCAGGCAGAGTTTGTTCCTTTAACCAAGCATGCCTACGTATAACAGACCCAGTGACAGCTGCTCTGCAGGAGGCCTCCAAAGAATCAAATCCACATTGTAAGGTATGTTTGCCCACCTGCTCAGTGGCGTGCAACAGATCCTGTACTTCTTTCAATTCAGATTGTTGAGGGAGAGAGGTTATTCTTTGCTTTAACTGAGAGATTAGAAATTGCTGATACTTAAGCATGTGAAATTGACAATTCAGTGCCCTCATAGCTAGTGTGGCTGAGGTGTAAACCTTTTTCCCCCACCTGTTGCTCTGGAATCCCCCTCAGAAGGTACTGGGTTTTTAGCCATAGAAGCCTTAGCCCCCTTGGGACCCTGCGAGATAGTCTCTGGGTCAGCTACAGGGCTTTTGTAAAGAAATTTGTGGGAATCAGGCACTCTATAGTATCTGTCTGGCTTAGGTGCAGCAGGAGGTAGAGAGTCTGGGTTGAAACTGGATTCTAAATAGACATCATCCACAATGTCCAAAACTGGTGGGATAGCAAGTGGTCTGTGTTGGGGGAGTAAAAGAAATTCTCTGAGCCTTTTCTTTGAATCAGAGTAGTCCTGACCTTCCCAGTGAAAATGTTCCCTCATAGTGTGTAAAGTTTCCCCAAAGGAGTAGTCTTCAGGAGGAGAAGCTGAGGGAATGCAGTCCTCAGCATCAGAATCTTCATAAGGAGAAAAAGAGTAGTCTTGGTCCTCAGAGGAGTCCGAAGAAATGGACATCTGCTCAGAGGATGCATAATCTTCCTCTTGTCTAGGCCTTTTGTCAGGAGGGGGCTGTAAACCCCTGATTAAAGAAATCAAATCTTCAGCCATTTTGAGCATCTGTTTCTTAGGCATGGGGCCTTGAACAGGAAACTGAAGTGCAGTCCTTTTAGATTTAGAAGGAGTCTTAGACTTAGAAAATGTTTTAATGGTGAGAGTCGTCGGTCTGAAAATGCCTTCAGAAACCGATGGCGTTTCTGTAGTACCGATGTCTTTTGTAGCAAAGTCATCGGAAGGGCTTGAGGTAAAAGGCTGCATCAGCCTGGTACATTCCGTCAAAATTTCCGCAGCGGTCTCGGGTTCCAGATCTGCGGTAGTCAGGGGCTGTGTCGGAGCCTCACTGAGGACCGGAGAACCGGAGACCGGATCGGCCGAGGCCTCAGAATCTGGCTTAGGCCTGGGCTGTCTGTCCTTATCCCTGCGTTTTTTGTGCACGCCGGTAGTCGGTTGCTCTGACGGCATGGTGTAGTTAAATTTCCTACCAAAGTAGTGTCATGCAAAATCAAAGTGTCTTTTAATAATACGCTTATTAAACCTAGCACAAAACCGACAAGAAGTGACGTCGTGGTCTGGGCCTAGGCAAGGTAGCAATAAGAATGAAAATCCTTATGAGGTATTTGCTTCCCACAAGAAATACAATTGTTAAATTTTTCTGACATCAGTCTGAGGCAAGAAAAGTTTCCCCAACGAGGTACTTAGCTTTACAGAAGACTTCGGTCTGAAATTCGAATTTGAAAATCTCAGGAGTCGGCCGACCGGCACTTGCGAACTGGTTCTGCTTCGGGCACCGCGTGGCAAGAAAGACTGAAGAAAATGGGGTCGGTTGCAATATATATACCCCTGGTGCACTGACGTCAGGGAAGAGGCGACAGCAACCGACGCCGGACCAAGACTTTGGAATTCCGGCCGACTGCGGGACCGCCTGATGACAGGATAACCCCAAGTGTGATGACTGCAGCAGGGTAACACGATGAACATCTACACTTCACAGAAGGATGTGTATTTAACTGAAAGCTTTCGGCACATATCTGATGACTGTTTCAGACCATGCAGCAATAAAATTTAACATAAGATGCAGGATAATGCAGTAAAAATGAAACACTGATGCTTTCATACTGACCTGTTAAAAAGAGAGGAATTTAAGGAACGGGTAGGGAAGACAGACATTTCTTCAGATCTGACAACTAATAAGTGGGATAAAGTGAAAATGAAGTTTATAAACACTGTACAAATAACAAAGAGATATGGGAAAAGGGTAACAAGAATTATTTAGAGTGGTTGACAAAAGTTAATGTGCTCCAGAATAATGGAAATCTCACAGAGAAAGACGAGAGCAATTTCTAAGACCTAAAGGGAAAATAAGGGAGTTTTTGGATAATATACATGAGTTCAGAAAGGCTGCTTTTAAGCAACTAGTTTTTGACAACTCCAGAGCATAAAAACTTTTAACACAATCACTTAGGAAACAGAAACTAAAAAGGGTTGCCATCAGACTTAGGGCATTTATGATATAAAAAAACAACCGCAGCTCCTATAGAGATAAGAGGAGATATTAGAGAAATTTTATGAAAATTTGTATAAAGCACAGGCATATATAAACCAAAAAAAGCACAAATAGAAATATTTATAGAAAACTTAATTACTCAGATATTAGCCAAGATGGGAAGGGGTGAGATAAAAATGGTGATGCATAATCAATCAGTAAGGAATTCTTGGAAGTGCCTGCATAGAAAGTTTTATATCCCAAGCAAACTTCACAGAATTCTACCTTGGGTAGATAGCAAATGCTGAAGGTGTGATGTGAAAGACAGAGGCACCTGGGAACATGTTTTTGGGAATGTAACACGTTGGCAAATTTAAAAAATTCTCTACACGGTACTTTGTCAGAAATATTGCAAGAGCAAATGGTTGTAAATAAGGAAATGGTTACTTTGAATTGGGATATAGGATATGAATACTCAGTGGTTGGTGTAAAGATTGGCTATAGGTGATTTGGTCATACTGAGTAATGTTGATGTAATATCCTGACCTCATGTAAAAATGGGAAAAATTAGAATGCTGAGAACAACTATGATACTGGATCTGAAGTGCCTTATTACCTTATAAAGTTTAATGCTATTGGCTACTACAAAAGCAATGCATTATAAAGGAAATAAAACAACTGGATGTATGATCTTTAAAAAAGGGAATCAGCAAATTACATAAAAATAAACAGAATTTGTGGGGACAATGCCTACTTAATAATGGTCTGGAGGATGCGGTTTAAGGGAAGGTATGAATTCAGCAATTTATATAATAATGAAGTGAATAATAATTAAAAAGAAAACGTAGGTATACTGCAAGAAAATAATGACAAATGTCACTGTGGTTTATTTTCTTTTCTATTAATGTACATGGGTGTACCTATGTCATTGTTTAAAATGTTATTATTTAATCAATATGTTTTAAAATATATATATTTATGGCATACCAGCCTTCAACAAATGTACACTTCCAATACTTCAAGCAAAGTACAAGTACCTCTCAATAAGTAAACAGAGCCAAAGGAGGGTAAGCACTACTACAGAATGAGCTGTGCTTAATATGCTATGCATACATAGAATACTGAAATGGTGAAGTTCTAAAATAAATGCATTCGGTCAAATCAAATCCAGCCTAAGAGCAGGTATTTATATTTAGCCAGTGTTGTGCAGAGGTGTATGGTTAGCAAAGATCCCCTCTGACTCAAAGAGTTGTGGGAGGCATACGCTTCATACAAGTATGGTATTAGTTCTCATTTGCTAAAGTCATCCTACTTTATGATTTTATCATGGTTTAAAAGTATGTTTGTCTGTTGCATTTTTTGCACTACAGAACACACATATGACAATGAAGTCGGTGTGAGTGCCAACATTTACACATAGGTTCATAGGTAGGTACTAGGCTATTGGCCTTAGGGCCTATATAAGCCTAACCAAAAAGGTACCCTGGCTTTCGCCACCCAAGAAAATTATTTTCCTGTGCCACTGTCGAGCAGAGACACAGAGATGATCCCCGGGGTGAATTTCCTATTTCCCATCCAATCATCAAGATTTTTCTTGAAGAGTGCTAATGAGGAGCTTTGTTTGATACAGCTAGGTAGTTTGTTCCAGAGCATGGGAAGTCTCTGGGACAGGAATTTATTCCTCTAGCATGTTCTGTTTATTGTGGTGACAAGATTTAGATCCCTAGAGCGTGTAGCTTGGAGGGATTGGGATTTCTTTAAGTGAAGCATGTCTAAAAGCTCTGGGTTTGACATAGCTTTGTATGTTAGGCAGAGATCGCCTCTGAGTAGGCGATATGCAACGGAGTAAAGCTGGAGTTTTTTGAGACGGTCTGCATAGGGCATCTGTTTGAGGCCGGTAATCCTCTTTGTGAGGTATTTTTGCAGCCTTTCCAATTGTTGTAGATGTCTTGTGAGGTACATACCAAAAGGTGCGTTGTACTCTATAATGGGTCTAATGAGTGATGAGTACAGGGGAACAATGACCTCTTTTTTTCCTGGATGAGAAACCTTTTGTGATGAGGTGTGCCACGTAGAAGGATTTCCTAACTATTGTGGCAATGTGATTATCAAAAGAGAGACTACTGTCCATCTATGTCCCAAGGTGTCTTATCACACTTTCAGTGTTAATTAGACTACCACCTATCTGGTAGCTCATGGGTACAGAGTTTTTACCACAGGGGATGACAATGCACTTTTTGGCATTAAGCTTTTGTAGGATGTCCACATCGTTAGGAGTTTCGATTATGGCTCCTAGTTTGCAGTCATCTGCAAACTTAATTAGCCAAAGACCTTCTGTGTTAGTCTGTACTTCAGAAAAGTAGATACCAAACAGGAGAGGACCCAGGACTGAACCCTGTGGTACTCCACTTGCCACTTGTCTGAAGTCGGATTTGGAATCTGCTACTTTCACAGTGTGGGTTCTGTCAGTGAGCCAGTTGGCAACCCATCTTGTGACATAGGGATTTATCCCTAGTTTAGTGAGTTTATCTATAATTCCAGAGTGGAGCATGGTGTCAAAAGCCTCAGTGAGATCTAGATAGGCTGTGTGAACAACCTTACCCTCGTCTACGGCTTTGGTGACTGCTTCAAAGAAGTCTATCAGGTTTAGGAGACATGATTTGCCTTTTACAAACCCGAAAGGGGTGAGGTCCAGAGTTTGGACCAATGTCTTTGTTTATACCATCTGAATTTACACATATGAAGATAAGCTGCTTTTCAGTGTCCTTTTTGACTGCCGTTTAAGGCTTTTTATTTGATGTTCAGTGTTTGTTGCCAGTGAGGATTACACTGGCATATATTTATATTCCACCTAAAACTGCTATAATGGAGCTTAAAAAAAAGGAAAATTCTAGGAGAAATAATCAGCTTTCAGCAATAAATATTACTTATAGGTGGGGACTGGCATTTGATTTGTAGCAGCAAAGATGTACTTGGGAAAATGTAACAAAGGAGGCTAGATTTTTGAAGAAATTTACAAAAATATTTGGCATGGTAGATGTGAATTCAGTACTAGGAATTCAAAGTGAATTAATACATTATTCCCGAAGATACAAAAACTGGGCTAGGATGGGCAGAATTTACATTTCACAGACACATGTGCACTTAATTGAAGGTCTTGTTATCCACCCAATAACTATTTCAGATCACGTGCCAATAATAACTAAAATAAAAATACAGGTTAATGAAATAAAAATGAGACACTAGTGCTTTCTCACCTATCTGCTGAAAAGACAGAAATTTAAGGAATGGGTAGTGGAAGTTATTTAGGAACTATTAGAGAAGATAGAAATTTCTTCTAAAAATATAGCTAGGGAGTGAGATAAAATTAAAGTGGAGTTTAAAAAGAGGGTGTAGAATAGTGTATGCGTGCTATATCTTTAAGAAGCGTTTCAAGGACTGAACGTGCATATAAATAATCAGCACGTTAGCTTCAGTGCCATTTTGAAAGAGCAGCAAGAGAGTGAGCATGTATGAGTTTAATAGCTAGTTTCTTTATAAGTTTATCTAAGTTAAAGTTATTAAGCCTCAATCCTGAATTGTTTGTACAAAATAAAGCTGCTTGAACAGAACCCACAAAGTCACATCTATTGTATCCTGACTAGACGAGCGACATGGTGTCAGAACTAGCATTCCAGAGACTGATATTCAGCGCTACGAGGTTCAGAGATAACAGTGAAGATAAACTAAGAGAAAGGAGCACGAAAAAGAGCCAGAAAAGAACCAAAGGTAATGAAAACTTGCACAGTTTATTTTATAAAAAAAAGATAAAACGGAGCATAACAAGGGCACAAACTGCATTAATAAATAAGTGAGAGACACAAAAGATTTACTGATTAAACAAAAAGTTTAAGATTAAGATAGCTGATAAAACGATTGTCAGAAAAGCACATAAAGGGTCAGAAATTACCTCGGAATTGCAAAATAAGTATGTTTAAAGCAAAACGGGCATGTTTAGAGTAAACGGGCACAAGAAAAGTACAATGGGCATGAAAACAGATTAAATGAAAAAACGAATAAAATAAGGGCTAAAAGGGCACATTAACCATAAATAAAGCAAGGCGACTGCATGTTTTTTGGCAAAGTGCTGTGTTTTGGCATAATTACAACTTAGTATTGTATTCAGGGCATAACTAGAGTTATTCGAAGTTGTGTAAACTGCTTACACTGTGTGCTTATTACTGTGCATTTATTCCGAAGAGTGAGTTTGTGGGCAAAGTGCAACTATTTCGTAAAGTGCAGTCGAAATACAGCCATTTTGAAAAGTTTCTTGTACTGGGTGTGTCTATTCGCAAAGTGCTGCCATTACAGAGTGTTTCTTGCACTGTAAAGAGTTATTTAGCAAAGTACCGCCATTTTTGGGGAAATTTCAATGTGTTGTGCATTGGTTATTCTAAAAGTGCAATTGTTTCAAAATGTTTCTTACTCCGAGCTTCTTCTGCCCAGTTCATTCACACAGTGCAGTTATGTCGAGATGTTTCTTACACTGATAATAGGTGATTTCTTACAGTACAGTGATTTCAAGAGTATTACAGTGCCCGAGAGACTTATTTCGCAAAGTTCAGTTATTCAGAGGCTTGTTGTGCTACTGGGCATAGCTACAAGTACTGCCATAAATCTCCAGCATATGTATATGTTCATCCATGTTTGCAAAACCCTTCACTGGTATATGTTAATATGGCAGACGGATTTTGAAAGCCCTCTCCACTTGCATTTGATCAGTGTATCGCAGAGAATTGGAGAATATTTGAGCATGAGTATGATATTTTTATACAAGCAGCTTATTCTGATAAAGATGGATGCCCTAGAGCATTCACTTTGCTAAACCTAGCAGGGTCAGAGGTCACTGAAAGACAGCATTCATTTGGTATGCACCAGCAGTATATGAAGGAGAAGGTGAAAAACATCATATTATTGTATATGCTGAATCAAGGGAAGACCCTGAGTGTTTGAAGTGCAAATTCAGGGAAATGTGGAACCCCCAGGCAAATATTACATTAGAGAGGAATTTGTTTTACAAAAAAAGATCAGAAATCAGGGGAAACTTTTGCAGTTTATATAACTGACCTGAGAAACAAAACTAAGATGTGTCGGTTTGGTGACTTAAAAGATGAGTTGATAAAGGACAGACTTATGTGTGGTATTAATAGTGCTGCTGTGAGAAAAATTTTGCTTCGGGACAGTGATTTAACATTGAGCAAAGCTATAGAGATTTGTCAAATCCATGAAGTTACAGAAAGGCACGCAAGTATGCTTGCAAGTGATGAGAGTAACGTTTCAGCAGGCTCTAGAGTAAATGTAGACAGCATACAACACGTGGCAAACATAAGCAGGCCTAAGCACATGGCAGCCACAGCCCCTGCTGGTTCACCAGGGAAACCACGTACTTTTCCAGCAAGTTCTAAGAAAGGAGCATGCTCAGTGCAGTACAAGAGTGAGTTATCAAAACCCAAATCCAACCTTATTGTTAACTGTTGCAATTGTAGTGCCAGTCATGAGTCTAAATGAGAAAATGCTTAGCATTTGGTCAGCAGTGCCACAAGTGTAAAAAAAGGACCATTTTCAAAGGTTTTGCAAATCAAGTAAACCTCACACAGTTATAAAGAAAGGTCACTCAAAAAAGCAAACTGATCAAGTAGAATTGCAGCAGTCTACTTTCTACTTGGATGGTGTATCAGTAGTTGTTGAAAAGGTTGATGCAGTGAATTTATTGACAAAAAATGAAGTGCTTTGTACTGTCCAGATCAATGGCAAATCCACCGAGGTTACACTGGTTCAAAGTGTAATGTTATGTCAGCAGACACTTTTGCTAAAGTGAAAGCTAATGAACAAGTCAATTTGGCTAGTTGTGTAAAACTTGTTGCTTATGGAGGTGAAGAAATTCATGTTGCTTATGGAGGTGAAGAAATTCAAACCAAAGAGTCTGTAGTGCTTTCATGTTATTTGGCTAACAACTGTTACAGCTTGTTATTCTATACAGATTGAAGACCTGTGCAGTCAATATTGGGTCTCGGAGACAGTTTGAGACTGAATTTGCTTTCTTTTACCAAAGAAGTTCATCATATAAGCACATCTCCTAGTTCCAATTTTAATGAAGCCATTTTCTTAGAGTATGCTGATGTTTTCAATGACAAGTTGGACAAACGTCCAGTTATGTATTCTATGAAGTTAGACCCAGAGGTCAGTCCTGTGGTCAGACCAGCAACAAAAGTTCCAATAACTATGCAGGATAGAGTTAAAGCTCAGATGGATAAATCGGTGCAGCAAGGTGTAGTTTGTCCAATCACACAACCAACTGAATGGGTATCGTCCATGGTAGCAGCCCACAAAAAAGGCTTAGACAAAATCAGAATATGTATTGACCCAAGAGATTTGAACAAAGCATTAAAGATACCACATCATCCAATCCATAAAGTCGAGGAGGTTGCAGCCCTAATGCCAAATGACACAGGTTTTTGTGTCTTAGATGCAAAGTGTTCATTTTGGCAAGTGATGCTTGATCACAAATCCTCATTGCTGACTACTTTCAGTACTCGGTTTGGCCAATATAAATTCCTCAGGATGCCATTTGGAATGAATTCTGCAAGTGAAATCTTTCACCATGCAACGGAGCAATTTTTTTCAGGTTATCCTTGTGCCACAGGAGGCAATGTTGAGGCAGAGCTTAACAGAAACCTTAAGACAGTTTTAGACAGAGCACATGAAGTGAACTTAAAGCTGTAGGTAATTTGTTTACCAGCACTGGCTTGCAACCAGACCCATCCAAAGAAGCAGCCATTCTTGAGATGCCAGCACCAGATAATGTTCAAGCTCTACGTTTTCTTGTTATGGTCAATTATTTAGAAACGTTTATACCAGACATCAGTGAGTTGACAGCACCTTTGAGAGACATGATGTGCAAAAATGTTACATGGTCTTGGTTGGAACATCACCAGAAAGCATTTGAAGACCTTAAGCAGAAAATTGCCACCCCACCTACATTAAGATACTATGATGTCAATAAACCAGTAACCCCCTTCCTGTGATGCTTCAAAATTTGTCTTGGTGCAGTCATTCTTCAAGAAGGCAGACCAGTAGACTTAGCATCAGGAACTCTTACCCAAACTAAATGCAGCATGCTCAAACTGAGATAGAACTTTTGGCAACAGTATTTGCATGTTCAAAGTTTCATGATTATATCTATGGTCGAGCTATTTAGATTCAAACTGATCACCAACCTTTAGTTACTATTTTAAAGAAGCCTATGGATTCATCCCCAGCAAGATTACAAAGAATGATGCTCAAACTGCAAAAGTACAAACTGCAAAAGTACAACTTCAAAATGGTTTATACAAACACTCAAACTTCTTTATCTGGCTGATACCTTATCCAAATCACCCAGAAATACAATGAAACAGCTTCATGCAGAGAATTTTGACTTTGACATCATGGAAGTGCATAATT
Organism: Protopterus annectens; assembly: GCF_019279795.1. Taxonomy (NCBI): domain Eukaryota; kingdom Metazoa; phylum Chordata; order Ceratodontiformes; family Protopteridae; genus Protopterus; species Protopterus annectens. The sequence continues at coordinate 640,850,813 of NC_056741.1, read as the reverse complement.
TTTCTGCCACGAGACTTGATCAGCTGAGAGATCACACAAAGACTCATCCAATTTTGAAAAAGCTCAACTACTACATTAATGTTGGATGGCTGTCAAAGCACTCGAATTTACCACCTGCAGTGCAAACTTTTTTTCCTTACAGAGATGGGATGTTGATGGAGGATGGCATTATTTTCAAAGGTCCTAAAATTGTTATTCCTGCTTCCATGCAACATGAATATATCTAGATCTTGCACTGTGGTCACCCAGGTTCCACATCTACCAAAAGAAGGGTGACAGAACTAGTACTTTGGCCTTCTCTAGCAAATAACATTGATAAAGTACATTCTTCCTGTTCATTATGCAATAGTACTAAATTGCACCTGCAAAAAGAACTACTTCACTTAAGTCAAGTTCCTGAACTACCTTGGTCAATAGTAGCCAGTGATATATTCGAGTGGAACAATCAGCATTACTTGGTATTGGCAGACTCTTATTCGAACTGGTTTGACATTAATTTACTATGTAATCTAACATCCACTGCTGTTATTACTAAGTTGAAATGTCATTTCTCAGTTCATGGTAGTCCACACAAAGTTATTTCTGACAATGGTACTCAATTTACTAGTCAGTTGTTTTAGAAATTTGCAAAAGAATGGGACTTTGTACATGTTACCAGTAGTCCAGAAAATCCAAAGTCAAATGGACTAGCTGAACATGCAGTGCAGAGTGCAAAGCAATTACTTGAGAGGTCGAAGCGTGAAAATACTGATGTCTTTTTGAATTTGCTTAATCTCAGAAACATACCCTGTGACAGTATACTTGGCTCACCTGCTCAGAAACTTCTGTCTAGGCTAATCAGAACAACATTGCCTATCAGTTCCAGTTTGTTGAGGCCTAAAGCTAAGAACAGGACAATTAGAGCTCAACTATTCAGAAAGCATTCTTTCCAGAAGTCCAGCTATGATAAATTGAGCAGATTTCTTCAACCACTGAAAGAAGGCGAGACAGTGAGGCTACAAATGGCGAAAGGTTTCGGCCGAGTTGGTCAAGTAACAAGTACATGTACCGAGCCAAGATCCTACTTCATAGAATCTAAGGGTGTGGAGTATAGAAAAAAATCTCAGACATCTTCTTGCTGTATCAGAGTCGATATCGCAACATTGTTCCTGTGATACAGACTCTAGATCTTAGAGCAACCCAGATAATGTTCTTGTTGCAAAATGTGTCTTAACTTCTCCTTCCATTCCTGATGATGTTCCTGATGTCACTAAAGTTGAACAATCACAGAAACAGTTCCCATTGCTAGACCTGATTCTAATTTCTACGTCACACGATTTGGGTCCATTTCCAGACCTAGTGTGAAATTCACAGCAACCTGGACATAATTGTCTATATGTATTTAGTTCTGTATAATTGCATGACAAAGAATTATTTATATTGATTGCATGTCAATTAAAGCCTTCAACATTGCATAACTTATTTCTCAAAGAGGGATGATGTAGAACCGACTATGTGTGCTGTATCTTTAAGAAGCATTTCAAGGACTGAACATGCATAAAAATAGTCAGCACATGCTAGCTTCAGTGCCATTTTGAGGGTGCAGCCAGAGAGTCAGTATCTATATAAGTTTATCTAAGTTAAAGTTATTAAGCCTCGATCCTGATGTGTTTGTACATAATAAAGCTGCTTGAACAGAACCCATGAAGTCTTGCCTGTTGTATGCTGACTAGATGAGTGACAGAGGGTGAAAATAAAATAAAGGGAGACATGGTTAAGAAGTAACAAAAAATATTTATAGGGACTGACAAATGTTAAAAGTACTGCAAAACAGGGAGAAGCAACTGCACAATGCTAAACAGAAAATAAAGGATTACCTCAATAACATGCATGAGTTTAGAAAGATTGCTGTGAAGCAACTGTTTGTTGTTACATTGTACAAAATGTACAATGACCACATGGAAAGCATCCAACCAAAATACCACTGTCCAAAGTACCCTGAATGGTATTAGTATACGGTGTCTTATGTTTATGATATTGGCATAATAGTTTTTGTTTCATGGATGTTATATAACACTGGGATATTCTATTAGCTGATGAACAGCTTGATAATCTTTTGGGATCAAAATGTCATTTTTCTTTTGGAAGAGGCAAAACTTTAGGTGGATATTTCAATCACTATAAACATAAGACATCATGCACTAACACCATACAGGGTACCTTGGATGGTGGTATTTTGGTTGGATGCTTTCCATGTGGTCACTGTACATTCTGTAGGTATATACACAAAACAAAGTAATTCACTAGTAAAAATACATCTCATATATTCAATATTAATATATTTGCCAACTGCAGTACAGATTGGGTAGTTTATCTGGCTACATGTACATTCTCAGTCTTCTATGTAGGGCAGATGTTTAGACCTATTAAGCTGCGCATTTCTGAACATTTCAGTAACATTAGAAATAAATGTTTAACTAACGCTTTATATAACCATACTATTGAACACCCAACTGCGCAATTCAAATTTGTGGTCATAGATAAAGTGGTTGGCAATAGGAACCTAAAAGTGGGTTGGCACAATATTTAAAAAAAAAAAGAAAAGGCTTGGATTGTCAGACTAGGTGTTTTTTTTTTCTCCTGGTTTGAATGAATATTTATAATGGCTATCCACTGATCGGATGGGAGGTACCTGCTGACTATTATTTGTTCTATATATATGTGTGTTTTTAATAGACTTCAACATTATGTACTGAAAAAGACTTTGAGCTGAAGTCGGCTTTAATCTCTCATTTGAGTGCTGGCCTTTTTGTACTTGATATTTACTGTAGGTATGGCCGTTGCATCTGCTGTAAAAGCCCGAAAATAAGGGACTCAGAAATTCAAGGATATAACTGGTCTGGTACTCAAGAAAAACTGGCTCTATTTGCAGATGATATTATTTTATACCTGACAAAACCAGAAAGGGACATTACAGTGTTGTGGAATATTTTGAGACAGTTTCAAATCTTTTCAGGATACAAAATTAATGAAGCTAAAACAAAGGTAATAACACTAAATTATGTACCTATACAAGAACTGGTTCAGCAATGTCCATACTTATGGGGACACGATAAAATGAAGTATTTAGGAGTATGGATTAAAAATGATGCCAGTGCGGCAGCTAAGGATATGTGAGAAGAGACAAAACAAAAAATAATACAAAACTGAGAAAATGGAAGCTGTGGTATATAGATATCGATAGTAAAATACAGGTAGTTAAAAGCGTTTCATCCTTTTAGTCTTATACACAGATCAGGCATATTTCATCAACCAGAGGAGAAGTTGTGGAAAGCAATGGGGAGCAGAACACAGCAAAAGTCAAGTAGGATAAAGCTTAATCTTCCAACAGAACAAGGAGGACTGGGATTACCCGATTTGAAGGGGCATTTCAAAGCAACACAGTTAAGGCTCCTATATATATAGCACAAGCAGAAAACTATAATTCATTGGAACTTCCAAGGTGGCTGCACAATGAGCAACACCTTACTTCTAGCTTTCCCAGTGTAAAAACAGAAACTCAACAGAGAAGGCCTGTACACTTGTATTTATGGGTAAATTTCAGTAATTGGCTAGTAAGTGCACTGCCTGAATGCCAGAAATAAATAAATACAGAAGACCTAAAAAAAAACAGCTACAAAAAGTGAGGTAGAAACGCTGACTCGGGAGAGTTCTGTAGCTGTTCAGCAAAAAGCAATGCAACCTTCAGACATGACTCCAGTAACATACAGGAAGATATAAGACAAAGTACAGTTGTGTACACCTACCATAAATGTAGATGTTCGAGTGTCTTCACTGTTGCAGTCATGACTGTAGGGTTCTTCCCTGCCGGCAGGCAGTCCTCGGTCGGCCAGAATCCCAAAGTCTGGGTCCGGCGTCGGCTGTTCAACCATGCTCCCTGACGTCAGAGTGCCAGGAGTACAAAGCTGACAGCCGACGCCATGTTCTCCAGTTTTTCTTGCCCCAGATGTCAGGAGTCCCAAAATGAGAAAGGTCTCATATCCTTTGCAAATACACCTCAGAAGAATGGTGAAAAAAGAAACCACACAAAAGAAAATATAAGGGGACAGGAGGGAGGGAAACCCAGAATGCAACAGTGAAGACACTCGAACATCTACATTTATGGTAGGTGTACACAACTGTACTATGTTCATCGTGTTTCACTGTTGCAGTCATGACTGTAGGGTAGAATTCCAAAGCAGAATGAAAGGGAGGTGGTCATAAAGTAGAAGGGGCGGCTAAAAGGCCCTGCAAGACTGCAGAGGCAAAGCCTGCCCTAGGCTTAGAGTAGAGAGGTAGACTGTAGTGCTTTGAAAAAGTATGCACTGAACTCCAAGTTGCAGCTTCCAAAATGTCTTTGGTAGGAACTCCCCTGAGGAAGGCAGCAGAAGTGGCAGCAGCTCTGGTGGAATGAGTCCATATACTCCCTGGGATTTGCTTTCCATGGTGTGAATAACAAAATCTGATTCCATGAGCAATCCATTTAGAAATGGTCTGTTTTGAAATGGCTTTACCTTGGGAACTTGAAGCATAAGAAACAAACAATTGCTGTGATTTTCTGATGTCCTTGGTTCTGTCCAGGTAAAAACATAGTTGTCTGTGTACATCCAAGGAATGTAAGATCTTTTCCCCTTTATTTTGAGGAGTGGGGAAAAAAGTTGGCAAGTGGATAGTTTGATTTAAAGCCACTTTGGAAACCACCTTAGGCATGAATGTAGGATTAGCTCTCAAAGACACTCTGTCTTGATGAAAAATAATATAAGGTTCCACAGCCATAAGAGCTTGCAACTCTGAAACTCTCCTGGCAGAGGTCAGGGCTAACAGGATGGCTGTTTTCCAAGATAAAAACTTGATGTCAGAAGAGGCAGCAGGCTCAAAAGGAGGTAAGGTGAGCTTTTCCAAAATATAGTTGAGATCCCAAGCAGGAATGGGCGGAGATCTAGGAGGTCTTAAGTTCTTAGCTCCTCTGAGAAACTGTCTCATGAGCTGGTGGTAAAAGATTGGAGGGTTCGTATTATAATGAGTGGAAATAGCAGAGGCGTGTATCTTAATAGAAGAGAAAGAGAGATCTTTATGTAAGAGATCTGTCAGGTAAAGTAAAATCAAAGGAATGTTAGGACGAAGAGGATCAGAATCCTCAGCCTGCATCCAGGAACAAAATCTTTTCCATTTTCCTGCATAAGATTTTCTAGTGCTAGGACGTCTGGCTTCTAAAATGACATCCATAACTTGCTTGGGCAGGAGAGAAGGAATCAAAGGCCCTGGATTAACCAGGCCGCCAGGCTGAGAGTGCTGACATGGGAGTGTAGAACCTGACCCTGATGTTGGGACAGAAGGGTCGGACTCTGTGGTAAGACCCAAGGGGGCTCCAGACATAGGTTTTTCAGAGTGGGGTACCAAAACTGTCGAGGCCAATTTGGGGCCAACAAGATTATCATCTTGGGCTTGCCCTGTTTGATCTTTAATAATACCCGTGAAAGAAGAGGAAGAGGCGGAAAGGCATATCCCGAGAGGTTTCTCCAACTGAATGATAGTGCATCCACTTTCCAAGCTTGTTCGTGGAAAGTCCTGGTGCAAAAATTCTGTAGTTGATCATTGAGATGGGATGCAAAGAGGTCTATGTGAGGACATCCCCAGACTGTTGTTATCATCCTGAATATTTCGGTGTCCAGCATCCATTCGTGTGGATCCGAAAGGTTTCTGCTCAGACTGTCTGCCAGGAAGTTTTGCTTCCCTGATAGAAACTGAGCTTGAAGGTCCGGATTGCAAGCTAGAGCTGTGTTCCATAGATCCATGGCTAGTCTGCAAAGGGAGTAGGAATGAGATTCCCCTTGCTTGTTTATGTACCACATAACTGTGGTGTTGTCTGTCCGTATCAGTAGTTGGCCTGGTTGTAGAAGATTCCTGAAGGCCATTAGAGCTTTCTGAACGGCTAACATTTCCTTTAAATTGATATGCAGGTGCTTCTGATCCTTTGTCCAAAGGCCCTGCAGACAGTTGCCCTAAAAATGGGCTCCCCAAGCATAATCCGAGGCGTCTGTGGTTAGAATCTGAGTGGCAGGAGGTAGACAGAAGGGTTTCCACTTTGTTTAGAGTACATGCCTTGGACCACCAAAGGAATTCCTTTTGAAGACAAGGCAGGATGGAGATCAGTATGTCTAAACTGTGGCAATGCTGAGACCATACACTTTTTAGGTACCACTGTATTTTCCTCATGTGTAGTCTTGCATATGGTACGAGAAGGATGCAGGAGGCCATGTAACCCAAAGCCTGCAGGAATCTCCTTGCAGATAGCTGAGTTAAAGTTGCCAAGGTTTTGAAAGTTGAAGCCAGCAGAAACTGTTTTTCGTATGTCAGAAATGCCATCTGGGTTGTTGTGTTTAAAGAAGCGCCCAGAAAAATTATCTGTTGTGAGGGTGTCAAATTTGACTTTTTTATGTTTACAGTGAATCCCAGGAACTTGAGGAGATCCTGAACAACCCGTAGATGCTGGAGTAAGACCTCCTTGCTGTCTGCCTGAATAAGACAGTCGTCCAGATAAGGGTAAATCTGAATTCACTTGAGTCTGCAGTAAGCTACTACTGGAGCCAGGCATTTGGTGAAGACCCTGGGCGCAGTAGACAATCCAAAGGGCAGCGCAGAGAATTGAAAGTGCCTCGATCCGGCCTTGAACCTGAGGTATTTTCTGCGTTCCTGCCTGATGGGAATGTGTAAATATGCCTCCTTTAAATCCAAAGTTACCATCCATGCATTTTAGGACAGCATTGGAAGTAGCTTCTGTAGAGTAAGCATCTTGAATTTTGGAATCTCTAGAAAGGTGTTCAAGACCGACAGATCCAGAATGGGTCTCCATGAGTTTTGCTTCCTGGGGACTAAAAAGAGCCTTGAGTAAAACCCTTGTCCCATCTCTGAAAGTGGAACTAGTTCTATGGCTTTCATAGCCAAAAGAGCTTCCACCTGGTTTAAGGCCTCTGTCCACTGATGTTTTGGAAGGTCTGGCCATCCGCTTGGCCTTGGCAGGGTATGAAAATGGAATTTGTAACCTCTTGAAACCACATCCAGAACCCACTTGTCTTGGGTTATATGAGTCCAATTTCGATGAAAAAGGGAAAGTTTTCCTCCGAGAGGGGCTTCCAGGCAAGAAGTTCCTGCAGCCCAACAGAGGGAGTCATTGAGTCTGTTTCCTATAAGTTTGTGACCTGTCCTCTCCTCCCCTAGGGGTGGAAGCAGTCCACTGTCTTGGTCTATAAGAAGCTTTTGTTTTAGGTCTTCCTCGGGAGCGTCTATATCTACCCCTCTGAGGCCTGTCTGAATTGGGAAAGGACCAATTTTTTGTAAACCAATTCCTGCTAAATCTGGGTGGCTGTACTTGTAAGAAATCTTTAACTGTTTGCATGGATTTCGCCTTGTCCTCCATCTTTTTAATTACCTCTTCAGCTTTTAATCCAAACAAAACATTATGCTGAACAGGAGCAAAGAAATAATTTAGCTTTTACTTGTTCTGGCAAATTTTGTTCCTTTAACCATGCATGCCTTCTAATAACTGTGCCAGAGGCAGCAGCCCTATAAGAAGCCTCCAAGGCATCAAATCCAAAGTGTAAACCATGCTTCCCAACTTGTTCAGTGGCATGCAGTAAGTCATGTAATTCCTTATCATCTGCACAGGCAGAAATGGAAGTAAGCTTTTGTTTTAAAACAGACAAGAGAAATTGCTGGTACTTCAGCATATGAAACTGACAGTTTAAAGCCCTAATAGATAAAGTAGCAGAAGTGTACACTTTTTTGTCCCATCTTTCTAAAGATCTAGAATCCTTCTCAGTGGGAATGGGGTTTTTAGCAGAAGCGGCCTTAACTCCCTTAGGACCCTGAGAAATGGTTTCAGGGTCAGCAGTAGGGTTCTTGTATAAAAACTGGTGGAAATCAGGAACCCTGTAATATCTATCAGGCTTAACAGGAGCAGGAGGAAAAGAGTCAGGGGTTAAATTAGCCTCCAAAAAAGCATCATCCACAATATCCAAAACAGGAGGAATAGCCAGGGGTCTATGTTGGGGAAGAAGAAGAAAATCCCTTAGTCTTTCTTAGATTCCGAATACTCCTGTCCTTCCCAGTGGAAATGTTCCCTCATTTCATGCAAAGTTTCCCCAAAAGAGAAATCCTCAGGGGGAGAAGCTGAAGGAATGGATTCCTCAGCATCAGAATCCTCATAAGAGGGAAAGAATATTCCTGAATAAAACAAACCAAACTGGAAACTGGAAAAGCTGCAACAATTTATTCGCCCCGCATAATAAATTGTTGCAGCTTTTCCAGTTTCCAGTTTGGTTTGTTTTATAAAGAATATTCCTGGTCAGAAGAAGAAACTGAAGAAACAGAAGCCTGATCAGAGGAATCATAATAAACTTCCTGCCTTGGCCTTTTAGCTGGAGGGGGATGTGAACCCCTAATCATAGTAAGTAAATCCTCCGCCATCTTAAGTAACTGTTTCTGTGACTTGGGAGCCGGTTCAGAAGAGGCCTGTGTTGCAGTCTTTGATTTGGAAGGAGTCTTTGCCTTTGTCTTTGGCTTTGCCTTTATTAGAAGCTGAGTAGGCCTGAAAACCCCTTCGGAAGCCGGTACCTGCACAGCGGCTCCGGACCCATCCGAAGGAGCATTGTCCAAAGGTCCTGCAATAGAAATATTCAAAGGCCTAGTTGGCTCCTCATGGGAGTCCGTTTCGGCCATCAGTTCCGAAATGGCCGACGACATGGGGCTGCAAAAGCACCCCACTGACGACGGCTGAACCTGAAGCTGGCTCCGCTTGTGCGATATCGTCAGATTTGGACCTCGGAGGCCTGTCTTTGTCCTTGCGTCATTTGTGAACTCCGGTAGCCGGAACCATATCCGACGACATTTTGTAGGTAAAACGCCTACCGAAGTAATGAAATGCAAAATCGTACCTTCGTTTAATTGTACGTTGATTGAATCTAGCACAAAACCGACAACTAGCTACGTCGTGGTCAGGGCCTAAGCAAGGAATACAGCAAGAATGAAAATCCTTATGAGGCATTTGCTTCCCACAAGAAATACAATTATTAACTTTTTCTGACATCGGACTGGAGCAAGAAAAAGTTTCCCCAACGGGGTACTTAGCTTTGAGTGGAGAAGAAAGTCTTCAGACTGAAGTTTTTCAGAAAAAATTGTCAGGAGTCAGCCGACCGGCACTTGCGAACTGCTATCACCGCACGGCAAGAAAGACTGGAGAACATGGCGTCGGCTGTCAGCTTTGTACTCCTGGCGCTCTGACGTCAGGGAGCATGGTTGAACAGCCGATGCCGGACCCAGACTTTGGGATTCTGGCCGACCGAGGACTGCCTGCCGGCAGGGGAGAACCCTACAGTCATGACTGCAACAGTGAAGACACTCGAACATCTACATTTATGGTAGGTGTACACAACTGTACTTTGTCTTATATCTTCCTGTATGTTACTGGAGTCATGTCTGAAGGTTGCATTGCTTTTTGCTGAACAGCTACAGAACTCTCCCGAGTCAGCGTTTCTACCTCACTTTTTGTAGCTGTTTTTTTTTAGGTCTTCTGTATTTATTTATTTCTGGCATTCAGGCAGTGCACTTACTAGCCAGTCATGACTGCAACAGTGAAACACGATGAACATCTGCATACAGATAAAAGTGAACAAGCCAGCAGACGATAACCAATAACACAATACCACACGAGTCTGCTAGAAGGGGTGTCCTGATCCAAAAATCTGCCACAAGACATAAAATTTCAAGACTTTAATTGGCAAATACATATAAAAATGCTGTAGTAGTTAAGCGCTTTCATCTATTTAATAGACTTCATCAGAACACTAGCTTGCAATTCATTATTCCTTAAATACTATGGTAAGCTGATGAAACACCTGCTTCTAATCAAGTAATTAAATCTGAACCGCATCACTTTTTTAAAGTGCTCAGTGCTAAATAAATAAATATACATATCATATTAAAAATGAATATGCAATAAAATAAAATAAAAAAGCACAATACTTTGATTTATGAGTGCTAAAACCTACTTGATAATTAAAATCTCTATACAGTGAAACAAACTGCTTCACATTTTAGATTCCAGTATGGCTCTAATAGATATGGCATCATTTATTCCTGGATGCACTGTGGCATTTAGTAATATTTGCCATTTCTTTCCCTCTCATTAAGTTTTTTGGTGATGTTCCCCCCCTAGGGTTTACCCTCACCTGCTCTAATATGGCAAATTGAAATCCAACACATCCTGGATTTATACTTAGATGTCTAAATAAAGCATCAGTCTCATATTTTTTCTTTATACAATAACCATGATCATAGATCCTATTCCTTAAACATCTATCTGTTTTTCCCACATAAAAACTGGGACATTTTGTGCATTTAGCCAGGTATACCAAATGCTGAGTTCTACAGTTACCATACTGAAATTTTAACAAGGTTTGACTGATGTTCCCCAGTTTAAGTGTAGCCTCTTCCATAATGGCATGACACTGATTACAATTCCCACATTTTCGAGTACCACCCTTCCTATTTCCATTTATAATATTGTTCTTCATCTCAAATTGATTTTTAAGATTAAAACCTGTCTTATAGACAAATGTGGGACATTCCCCTAATATTTTATTTATATTTTCCTCAGATTTTAAAATGTTCCAATTATTAATTATTACATCCTTGATGTTCTTTACGGCGTCTCCAAACTGTAAAATACATGCCCGCTAAAATTGATTCTGATTCAATGTACCTTGCTGTATATTCTCCGCACCCCTCCCCAAAAGGGGTTTATAGATATTACCCCATTCCTTCTTTACATATTTTATAGTATTGTCTATAAGGGAACTGGGATATCCTCTTTTATAAAACATGTTACCAATAAAATCTAATTCCTTAAGCATTACATTGTACTCAGAAGTCATTCTGGCAGCCCTAATACATTGACCTTTAATTATACTGGCTTTTTGTTTGTAGGGATGACAGCTAGTGTATTCCAGATAAGTATTACTAAATGTACTTTTCCTATGTATTTTAGAGCAAAAATGATCATTCTCTACATAAATAAAAGTATCTAAATAGGAAATACCCTGGGTGTCAGTTTGATAGGTGAATTTTAAGTAATCACTAGAATTGTTTAAATAATCAAAAAACAACTGTAGTTCATGTAAGGAATCATTCCATATAATAAATAAATCGTCCAGAAATCAAACGTAACATTTAATGGCCGTCATCCACTTACTTGGGAATACTACTTCTTCTTCCCAGTTTAACAACACCAAATTAGCAAAAATGGGTGCACAAGCTGCGCCCATCCCTACACCATTACTTTGTTTGTAATATTCACCTTCATAAAATATGAAATTGTTTTTTAATACTATATCCATAAATTCCAGGGTTAATAACAATTTATCCCATGGAAACTCAGCATATTTTTGAATAATTTCCTTAAATTCTGTAAGGCCATCATCCTCAGGAATACACGAAAATAAATCTATGACATCAATTGTGACAAAAGTAATACTTTTATTGAATTTTTCGGGAGTTAATCTACCCAAAAAGTCCCATGAATCAATAATAATATGGGGTATTTTTTTGTATATGAATTTCAACCATTTGTCTAGCACTTGTCCAAAGGGAAAAGCTTTTGATTTATTGCCCGAAATAATGGGCCTGAAGGGTGGATCCTTTAAGTCCTTGTGCACCTTCGGAATTCCTACAATGGTAGCAAGAACTGGATGTTTCACTTTCAAAAAATTGTATAATTCCATGTCTATTCTATTATCCAACAAAAGGTCTTCCAAAAACAAATCAATTTTCTGATGTCCTATGTTGACTTCATTTAATGATGAAATTTCGTAGTTTCCAGAACCTAACAGTATAGTGTGCATTTTATTAATATAATCTTGTGTATTATACAACACTATACCCCCCCTTTGTCTGGTTTCATAACCCATATATGATGATCATTTTGTATTTGACGTAATAAATCATGTTCATTTTTGGTTAAATTATACTTAATTTTTTTGTTTTTGGATTATATATTTCATACAGTCCATCTATAACCACCTTCTCATAAGTAGCTACAGTGGAATTCAAAGGTGGATTAAAGGTACTAGGTTTTTTGTACATACTATTAACATTTGCCCTATTGCTATCATGAAAAAATACTGCTAGGTTGAGTTTCCATACAAATTGCTTAAATTCTACAATGTAATCAATGATGTTACACCTAGACGAGGGTACATATTTCATACCCCTGGAGAACAATCTAAAATGTTCTTTTTCTAATTTAAAATCAGTGTAGTTGAATACACTGAAGTCTCCTAAACTAAAATGCACATCATTATGTTTCACTATAATTCCCTCGTTCATTAATTTTTCCATTCTCTTTGGGGTTCCGTTTCCCTCCAATTTCCGTATTCTGTTCCTAAATGTTCCTTTTGAACATACTGGCCATCTTGTCTTGTCCCTAAAAAAATCCCTATTATCATTAAAATAATTGACATGGTCCATTTTTCTATAAGCAGCTCCCCTAGTGGGGTACATGTTTTTCTTCTTATATATACCATCTGTACCCACCTTTACCTTGTCCCATCTATAGACTTGTTGCTTCTCAAATTGGTCTAAATCTCTCTTCATCTTTTTACATTTCCTATCGAATTGTTTTTTTACAATTACTGTCAGTCCATTCATACTGTTTAAAGAAAAAACTTTCCCATTCACTAAATAAGTCTTGTGTAATAGTCTCATTTAACAACTCGGTTTCCTGTATTAAAGCACATATCTTTCTATCATTACAATTAATAATAAATTGAATAAATGAAAAACCAAAACTATCAAAAAGTTTATTACATTCTAAAATATTTTTTTCATCCAAGTCTTCGCCTATGGGCTGTTTAAAAAACCTAAGGCCCATTGGAACAATTTTCAAATCAAGACACTGCTTTAAATAAACATTGTCTAACTGTAAACTCTTCACAGTACTCAATTTTTTTACCAAATTCAAAAATAAGGTATTTTAAAGTTCTATTGTCCTCTTTCTTTTTGTTGGAATGTAAGTCAGCATTGTGTTTGTAATTGCTGCTCTCGAAATCAAGATTGCACTTGACAAACGATTCCAAATTATAGCGTCTAGAAAAGTTATTGCCTTCATTGCTGTTATTATGAATATGAGGGTGAACAGTACCTATATCAGCAATATTTCCCAACACAGAATATGCTTTTTGGGGACAGTACGCTTCGGTTTGGCACCCGAAATGTTGTATTCGTCCTCCGATCCTTCCTCTTCTCTCCGTCCCACCAGTTCATTGAAACGGGGACGGTTGCCTCTGGTGGATCCATTAGAGGGTCCGATACACTGAACACTGGCTTCTCGCCCTCCGCCCGTAGAGGTGTTCAAACCAATACTTCCACTGGGTTTACCCGTTGACGTCATCTCCTTGGGACTTCCACCTCTCCTCTCCTCTCCTCTCCAGCTGACTGATAAGGTCTATAAGTCGTGTTAATTCACCCTTTATAATGGCCATTTCAGATTGCATTTTGTGCAACTCATCCCTCTGGGCGGGTGAGAAAATGGATGGTAATTCATCCAAAGAATCCATGACCTCTGGCAACAACTGATAAAAGTGAACAAGCAAGCAGACAATAACCAATAACACAATAACACATGGGTCTGCTAGAAGGGGTGTCCGGATCCAAAAATCTGCCACAAGACGTAAAATTTCAAGACATTTATTGGCAAATACATATAAAAATGCTATAGTAGTTAAGCGCTTTCATCTATTTAATAGACTTCATCAGAACACTAACTTACAATTCATTATTCCTTAAATACTATGGTAAGCTGATGAAACACCTGCTTCTAATCAAGTAATTAAATATGAACCACATCACTTTTTTAAAGTGCTCAGTGCTAAATAAATAAATATACATATCATATTAAAATTAATATGCAATAAAATTAAATAAAAAAGCACAATACTTTGATTTATGAGTGCTAAAACCTACTTGATAATTAAAATCTCTATACAGTGAAACAACCTGCTTCACATTTTAGATTCCAGTATGGCTCTAATAGATATGGCATCATTTATTCCTGGATGCACTGTGGCATTTAGTAATATTTGCCATTTCGTTTCCCTCTCATTAAGTTTCTTGGTGATGTCCCCCCCACCTAGGGTTTACCCTCACCTGCTCTAAGCCTTTGGTGCATTTAAAGTTTGTTTCAGGTTGGATGGTATAAATTGATGTAAGGTCTACTGTGATTTGTTCATCTCTGATGAAGACTTGGATTCTATGTCGAAAACGTATTCTTTTGTGTTGCAGCGTTAAGGAAATAAAGTGCTGGTGTTTATTTAAGAAGTTTGGTTTTTGACTTTCATTTGGGCACTCTTGCAAGTCCTGTTTTTTGGTTTCGGTCTCCTTTGGACTTGCATACATCTTTCATATTGATTCACAGAAGTGAGGTTTCTGTATTTTAATATAGACCCAGAATTGCCTAGACATGGTAGGGCCTTGCTTAGACTAATCATAGTGGCTGCCAAAAAAAGCAATTACTAGTTAATGGAAATCAAAGTCTAATACATCTTTACTAGAAGTAGCAAATATAGTAACAGAGATGAAACAACTGGAAGTGGGATCTTTAGAAAAGGTTAGGAGAAAATTACATAGGAAAAAATGGGAATTGTGTGAGGAGGAATGATTTTTAAAATAACGCAGGATTTGAATGAGCTTGGTAGTGTTTAACTGACAATGACTAGATAGATTATAAGTGATGCATAATGTTTGCAACTACAGTTGTCTCAGCATGGTTTGTAATGTGTAATGTTTGTAATTGAAATTATGTCAGTATGGTTTGTTTTCATTTATACAATTGCAAGATTATCTATATCATACACTATAATTTAATAAAAATGTCTCTTGTTTAAAAAAAAATGTTTGTAACTGATGTAGTCAAGTACCTTGTACTGTAATGCTTTGTTTTTCTGTTTATTATTTTCCATTTTATTCTTAATCATAGATCCTACAATTCTTTAATTACTGTCAAAACTATATATTTTATATGCAGAAATGCACTGCTGAACTAATTTATGCAAACACTACAGTTACTACAAAACTGATAAAACACAGCTAAACAGCAGAAAAAACTGAAAACTATAACTACTAATGCTTAATGCTGCAAAAGTTTCTTTTAAAAGAAATTTTAACACAGGCTATATAAAAGTGAAAACATTTAATTAGTTCAAAACTCTATTCCTCTGCCATTTCTGTCCAATTAGATGTATTTTCATTTTTTTTTCTTTTTGTCCAAAGGTAGTATAAAACAGCATCTAAGAATTAGCATTGGGTTTTGGACAGTTTAGCTAAACACTGCATCTTGTTAAACAAAGGACAATGAAACCTGGGTGGTAGCAGAGGACGGAAGGAAACAAGATGAAAGTGGAAAACTACATCATCTCTCCCACCAGTATTTAGTTTAGCAATCTGTGAAGTCACTGTATTCCAGAAGTCCTCTTAGTCAATAGTCCTTGAGACAAAACCCAGTTGAACTGTGTGGCACACCAAGGTTCAGTGTACTATAACTGGCAAAACTGAATCTTTTGAACAGTTTTACAGAAATGTCCTGTTCTCACTCGGAGTACCTAGGCAAGTTTTACTATGAGTGCAAATTATAGCAACACGCAAGCCTGCAAAATAAAACCAAGCTTGTATTACTCCTGCTTTATTCCTACAAGGTAACCACAGTGTTAAAATATACTAACAAATAGTATTACCTCAACATTGCCATTCTGGGGTTTTTCATTCTCTTCATCTCCATTTTCTCTGAAGTGCAAAATCAGAAATAAGCATTAATTTATTAAAATTTGCACAGCGCATTCCAGTAATATCACACTGAACTAAGAAGAAAAACATTAGGCATTATGTGAAAAACTAACTACCAAGAAGCACTGTTAGTGGTATAATGCATATTCATTTAGTGTCAGATTTTGCCAGTAGTCAGTTTACAGAAGCTGGAACAAGAGGGGTACTATTTGAGCTTATCAAAATTGAAAGGTACAGCTGGACCGATGCTGCAGGCTAGTCATCACTGTTTGCTGTTGTCACACTGCTTTTTATGCTGATTTTACCAATCTATGATAGTACCAGTCAAGTTCATCTTACATCGGCACATTTAGGGGAGGCACTGTGTAAAAGTAATGCTAGGACCACTTCAGGATACATCACAATGTAAGTGCATGGCACAAGAAGACCAAAGGAAACAACGTATTCTAATTATCTAAATTTGGCAGATGAATACTTCAGACACCAATCAAGTATTATGCAATACAACATACCATGTTTCTAATACAACATGTTCCAAATATATTTGTGCAGCTAGGCAGTACAGCTACAGCACTAAAGAACCATATGTAGAAGGGACCTGCAGAACAGAAAAATAGACTTGCTAAGAGGCACAAACAATGCAAGTAAGAGTTAAATGGAATTAGAATGTCTCTAGCTTTGCAGTCCAATATCTTAGCTATATGAAATAACATTTTAACTTATTACTAAAGCATCTGAAAAAATAAAGTTTAAGTATAGAAATGTCAAGGCACATCTTCCACATTACTGAAAAAGTAGGCAGCAGTAACTATATGAAGTACATACAATATGACTACAAGGGAATATAGGAATGTATCAGGCAGTAAAAAAATGCATCACTAGTCCTCCTGATCTTTTTCACTGTTCTGAGAAAATAAAAAAAAGAGTACATAATTTACTAGCATCTACTTTACTAGCATATAGACAACTAGGAAGCATACCAAAACAACCAATTGCCACAGATAAGAAATCCTACTACTCAAATAATCAGGACATACACACTAATAATCCAAAACTGTTCTGGGCCTCAATCAAACTGATAAATCCAGGACAAGTTACACAGCCAATACCAAACACACAGAAACAAAATTATACCATATAGCCAACCAATTCAATATTAACTTTATACAGACAGTACACTCGTTAACCAACCAGGCAACAAATCATGTTCTTGAGTTCAACCATATATTCTCCTTCCAACCAATTCCTACGGATACCATCAAAAACACCTGAAAAATTAAGGCCTACTACAATCACACTTGGCAAATATATTAAAATAGCAGCTGAAGCTACTGGATTCCCAGTTTCTTTTCTGATAAATTCAACCATATCTGAAAATAAAGTCCACTTGCTATAAAAAAAAAACATTCATTATTCCACTGCACAAGGGTGGAACCAATGCAAATCTTTCAAACTATAGGCCAATTTTCATTTTATGTCCCATATCAAAATATTACAAAAATGTCTTCTTGTGCAACTTCTCATCTAAGAGGTAACCAGCTTCTGTTTTCGACCCAACATGGTTTCTGTTCCTATCACAGCACAAATATTGTTTTGGTGAAATTTGATAATACGGTCAACTACCACAGAAATTCTGAAAACCTAGTCTCCACCATCTTCTTAGACTTGTCTAATGTTTTTGATACTGCTTCCCACCAGAAACTCTCGCCCTTATTAGGGTTCACTAACTATTCACTGCTGTTCCATAGCTACTTCTCAAACAAAGCTCAAGCTGTGAAGTGGAAAAATGCTTTCTCCATTCTCTTGTTAGTAAGTGTCCCACAGGGATTGATACTAGGCCACATACTTTTCAACATATTCATCAATTATCTCTTTTCTGCTACAAAAATTTTGTCCTAGTTCAGTACACTTATAACTCAGCCCTAATCTGTTCTGTCAAATCTCTCTAAACTCCAAGACCTTGCACAACAATCCTTATCAACTGAAACATGGCTAAATAATTCACTTAGACCTTAAAATAAATACATAAATAAATTACGCTCTTCATCTCAAAACACATCTCTGCCAAAACAACAATATTCACTAAAGTCTCTGCCTGCCACCACCACCAATCTAGAAATAAACTAGACAAAATTACTGGATGTCATTATAGACAAACAGTTGAAATTTAGTGCCTCTACTCGACAGAGGCACTGGGAACTAAGGTCGGGTGGCACGATGCCAGGGTAATCCTATGGGCTAGGCTTGTAAAGGCTCCAGGGCCACTAGCCTAGTACACACCTATGAACCTATGTATCACAAATTATTAAAAAACTCATCTAAAACTGTGTACACTAGGAACAGTAAACACCTACCTCAATGATGTAGCCAAAGGTATAGCCACTACTTTCTTACTACCATCTTTGCTCTATGCTGCCCCATCTTCACTAATCTTCAAGTCTCACAGCTGCCCAAACTTGAGGAATGTTATAATAAAATAACCGGACTTGCAGTAAATTATGACAATAGAACACACCATTGCCTAGCCCTCAGAGAAGTAAACGGGTTAGAACTACCACATCACTTATATCTTTCTCAGCAAACTACAATGAACATACTTCTCTATAAGCCAGACAATTGCTCAGCCTTTAACAACGTAATACAACACAACTCCCCCAATAGAATTATGTGCTCTACAGAAAAATCACTAATCATCATAACCAAATCATCTTATGTCGCAGGTGACTTTGCATTCACATAGTGCAGTTTAAACTATGAAACCATATCCCACTACTGCTGAAATCCATTCCCATTCAGAATGCTAGCTATCTAGTTGAGAAGCTGCATTTAAATACATTTTTCTAATATTTTTGATAGGGGAGAAAAAATGGCAATTGATCTAAAACTTCAGATATCAAAGCCATGGATTTGACCCAGTACACCAAAAGGTTAAATGTCACTGATATCTTCAGCTTGTCATATTGTTAAACCATTTCACTTCATTCAGAATAATTTGCCCCAGAGCCCGTCTTCACCAATATCTGAACAGTTTTACTAGCATCTTCCAGCCATTGTTTTGTGACACTGCTCATCCTCCACCTCTATACTTGAGATATAAACCTTATGACAGCCATATACATGTATACATTTATATCTATCAATATCTCTCTATTTATCTATTTATATATATAAAAATACACACAAAATATATATACATATATATATATATATGTATAGAGAGAGAGAGAAAGCAATATACACAGATAGATATAATATTTATAGAAGTCTCAATCTGTTTTACACCCTATCTGCTAGTTACAATAGTTGCATTTTCTGTCCTACCTAGTTCCTTCCCTCACCTCCATTTCTTTGAATTTCTAAGCACTGAACACACAATCTGCTATCTGTATGACAAACCAACTAATGTTGTTGTTGTGTCTTTTGGCTTTTCCCGGTTAGGGGTCGCCACAGCGGAACTCCGGTCCGCTAATGACTGGCAGTAGATTTTTACGTGCCGAATTGCTGGCCCTGACGCACAACCTTCAACGAAGGTACACCCATTCACGCATGTCTCCACACAGAAGACGCTCTAGCTGAGAATCGAACAGGACGTCTTACTGTGAGGCGACAACGCTACCGCAGCACCATCACCGCAGTATGACAAACCCACTAATACACCTCTTCTAATGCTCAATGTTCAACATATGTTAATGTGTAAGTATCTTTTATAATGTAATAGTTGCCTCATTTTCCATATACTTTGACTGTAATCTAATTAGCAAAGGTATGTGTAATTGCTAATACATATTATTTAATGCGTGTTCATGTATATTACTAAATGTCTGTTTACAACTGTTTGTAATATATTGTGCCATTTTTTTTGCCGGGCCTCAGATGAAAAGGGGGGCAAACTTGGTAAAAAGTAAAATAAAAATAAAATAAAATAAATGATGCTTCATTTGTACATCTATATTCTGTTTCACTGCACCTACAAAAGATATTAAAGTGGCTTTACTCAGCCATATTGATTTGTGTCCTGCCACAAACCTAATTAATGCCATGCAGTCCTAATGTATGTGTTGCCATTTTTATCAATAAACTGCACCAGTGGAATAAAACATTCAGAAGAAAATGTGTACAGTTCCATCAGCTGCAAAGAAACATCATTTGTGCTCTAATGAAATGAAGTTTTGAATGCTGCATTTACATGCTTTGCTCATTTTGAGAAAATGCATTTAAGAAATCCTTACAGATAAATAACCAGAACTGCCTGGTAAGCTACTGCTGTCTTGTGTTTTAAAGTGATAACTGGGGGAACAAAACCTAAACTGCTGAAATGGAACTTTATGTACAGAATCACATGTAGAGTACAGTTGTTTAAGAACTTACCATAACTGTAAATATTTAAAAAGATCACAGTTACAGTATTCACTTATGAGACGTATCATGTCTATAAAAGCTTAGGCACCTTCCTCATCCACTGTACGTCCAACTTGTGTCCTTGGTGTCTCATCTTATGTGCATTCAGAAGATGTTGAGGCTTGGGTGTTCGTTTAAGTCATTTATTATATACAAATACATCAGAACAGATGGAAAGAACATTAAACAAACTATGTAACTGACTGATTACATACTTGCATGCTCACACTCTGGCTGCTCACTCAAAATGATACTTCTCCTTGCACGTGCTCAGTACTTATATGCATGTGGTGATTCACTGGAAAGCTTTTTAAAGATATATCACACACTCTGATCTACATCCTCCCTCTTTAATGAGCTGTCTCATATAAACAATGACATTTCAATAGGCATCCAATTGTGCACAAATTCATAAAGAAATCAACAGTCATGCCCAGGTTGCCGTGTATCTGGAACTAGGTTATGAGATACAACCTGATCTCGTGACATAATAGTTAGGACTGAGTTTAGCAACAGGGACAGTTACTAGGGAATGTTCTATTTGAGGAGTCTCAGGGATTTTCTCAGGAATGGGGATTACTGACGGAATGCCCTCTGGAACAGGAACATTGGACAAGTCACTCTGAGAACTAGTGTCATTGTCACAGGCAAGATGCTGTAACAAGTGGTTCGGACACTGGTAACAAATGCTTACAATTTTGTCTGAATTCCACTCCTTGTGATTCCACAATGTATGATCTCAGCTCTTGGCACAAACGTTTCACAAATCTGATGTGATCAAAACCTTTTGATGTCTACATCCTCACTATCTCACCTTTTTGTAAAGAACAGAGCGGTTTGCTGGTTTTATCACAGTAAGACGTCTGGGAAAAAAACGCTCTTTCAACATTCAGGCTTTTTACTGCTTTGTTGTTCTTAGCACTTGGAACCAATAAATTACTGCTCATTGGTGATGTGGTTCTGGTTTGTCTCGACATAAGTCTCTGGGCAAGTGAACCAACATGTTTATCATGAGGAATGTTTCTGAGATTGAACACGTTGAGAAAAACACTGGTATTGTCATGCCTGGATTTCTCTAACAGCTGTTTCGCACTTTGAACTGCACGTTCAGCCAAGCTGTTTGACTGAGGGTATTCAGGACTACTCGTAATATGAACAACGTCCCACTCTTCTGCAAATATCTTGAACTGCTGACTTGTAAACTGTGCACCATTGTCAGAAATAACTGTGTGCAGACTACCATGGACAGAAAAATGTTGCTTCAACTTGGTAATGACAGTGGTAATGACAGTACTGGAAGTTACATTGGGACATAGGTCAATCGTGAACCAATTTGAATAAGAGTCTAGTAACACCAAATAATGTTGACCATTTCACTCAAAGATACCTGTGGGTACTGTCGACCAGGGTAGTTCAGGAATCTGGCTTAAATGAAGTGGTTCTTTCTGTTGATGTGGCTTTGTACTATTACATACTGAACAAGATGAAAGTACTTTCTCAATACCTCTTGACATAGAAGGCCAAAATACTAGACTTTGCACCCTTCTTTTGGTAGAATCAGTTCCTGGGTGGCCAAAACGCAAGATCTTAATATACTCTTGTTGCAAGGATTTTGGAACAATCACTTTAGGAGCTCAGAATGATACCATTGTCTGGTAAAATCTCATCTCTGTATGGAAACTAAGGTTGGACTTCTACTGGTAAACAAGATTGCTTTGAAGGCCATCTGAATGATAAACTGGTTGAGCTTCTGGAGAATTGGAGCTGAAGCTGTGTGAGTTGTGGGCTCAACAAGAGGTGTGGAAGAAAAATGTATCACTTCCATGACCACAAAATCAAGCGTCTCATTGTTATAATGTTCTGTGGTTTTTCTGGGGGATCTAAATAAAGTATGAGCAAGATAAAGAAGTTTGCCTGTTCTGAAAATAAGACTAAAACTGTACTTTTGCAATTTGAGCATCATGCATTGCAGTCTAGCTGGAGCTGTATGCATAGGCTTTCTCAAAATAGTGATTAGAGGTTGGTGATCAGTTTCGATCTGGATAGTTCAACAATAAATACAATCATGGAACTTTAAACATGCAAACACAGTTGCTAAAAGCTCTTTCTCAATCTGGGCACACTGCATCTCGGTTTGGGCAAGAATTCTTTATGCATAGACTACTGGTCTACCCTCCTGAAGAATGACTGCACCTAGACACTACTGCTCTACCCTCTTGAAGAATGACTGCACCTAGGCCAAACTTAGAAGCATCACAGGAAACACTAACTGGTTTGTAAACATCACAGTAGCTGAGAGTTGGTGAGTTGGCAATTTTCTGTTTCAGGACATCAAATACTCTTTGGTGCTGTTCTGACCACTACCAAATTACATCTTTGTGTGTCAGCTCCGCTAAGGGAGCTAAAAGTTGGCTTAAATCTAGAAAGAACTTCCCTCGATAGTTAACCATGCCAAGAAAACATTGCAGGCTTGGACATTATCTGGAACTGGCATCTCGTGAATTCCTGTTTGCTTTGGAAGGATCTGGTTGTATGCCTGAACTGGTAAAAAAGTGACCAACGTAAGTAACTTCTCATAGCCTGAACTTGTACTTCTGAGGATTCAGCTTAAGATTCACTTCATAAGCTCTTTCCAGAACTTTCTTGAGGTTTCTGTCATGTTCGACTTCACCACTGCCTCCTACTAGAATATCAACTACTATAATAGCACATGGATAATCAGAAAAAAATTGTTCCATCATACACTGAAAGTCTTCACTGGCAGAATTTACCCCAAATGGCATTCTCAGAAATCTGAATCTTCCAAATGGTGTGCCGAATGTAGTTAACAAGGAAGATTTTCGGTCAAGTAAAATTTGCCAAAAGGAACTCTTTGCATATAAGACAGGAAAAACAGCGGCATTTGGCATGAGGGCAGCAACCTCTTTGACTGTCTGCATTGGATGATGAGGTCTTTTTAATGCTTTGTTCAGATCCCTTGGATCAATACATATTCTGTTATCATCTGAGCTTTTCTTATGAGCTAGTACCGTGGAGGATACCCATTCATTAGGCTCTTATACTGGACAAATTACTCCTAGCTGCACCATTTTGTCTAGCTTGGCTTTGACTCTGCTGTGCATAGCTACTGGAACTTTCCATGCTGGTCTGATAACTGGGCTGACTTCTAGGTCTAACATCAAAGAGTACATAACTGGTAGTTCGCCTAGTTTGTCTGCAAAAATTTCAGCATACTCTGAAAAAATAGTCTGGGCGAAATTTGAACTGTTGTCATTCAGGCTTACATGATAAACTTCTTTATTCAGTGAAAGCAGTCCCAATTTCAAACTATCGCTGAGGCCTAATAATGACTGCACGTGTTTCTTGACTACAAAAAAATTGGAAGTCATAGCTGTTCCCAACAGAGTAACATGAAAACGCTACTAAGCCTTCAATTTGAATCTCTTCACCACCATAAGCAACAAGCTTTGCACACTTTGTCAAATCAAGTTGTTCTGCAGCTTTTACTCTAGCAAATGTGTCTGCTGACATAACATTGCACTTTGAAACAGTATCTACTTTGAGCTCTACGGGACTCCCATTAGTTCAAACAGTACAAAATACTTCATTCTTTGCCCACAAATACATTGCATTGGCTGTTTCACCAAGCACAGACACACCATCAACATAAAAAGTAGGGTTGCAGTTTTACAGTTGATTAACTTGACTCTTGGAATGTCCCCTTTTAATAAAAGAATGTTTCTTATTTGATTTACAAAACATTTTGAAATGATTCCACTTATTGCAAGAATGACACTGCTGACCAAAAGCTAGGCACTTTTCTCTTCTGGGTTCATGATTACCACCACAGTTACGACAGTTGACTCTGAAGCTGGGTGGGGGGCACATGTTTTGACTTTTCTGACTCACCCTTCTGCTTCACTGAGCATGCTCTGGAATTTGATGGAAAGACTTGGGGTTTCCCAGGGACTGTTACAGGATCTGTAGTAGCTGTCATGTCCTTGGGCCTGTTTCTTTTAACCACGTGTTGCATACCATCAACATGAGCTTTGAAACTGTGCCTTCCACTGCTATTCTCATTTGTAAGCATACGTGTGTGCTTTTCTGTAAGCTTGTATATCTGACAAATCTCTATGGCCTTAGTCAAAGTTAAATCACTGTCTCAAAGCAAAATTTTCCTCACTGTGTCATTATTAGCACCACACACATGCCTGTCCTTTATCAACTCACCTCTCAGTTCACCAGATCTTCATATTTTAGCCTTGTTTCGCAGGTCAGATATATTTGCTGTATAAGTTTCACCAGGATTTTGATCCCTTTTGTAAAATAAGTGCCTTTCCATTGTAACATTCATTGGGAGTTGCACATTTCTCTAAATTTACGTTTTAAGTATCTGGGTTTTCCCTTGTTTCAGCCGGTAACACTATATGGCGGTCTTCCCCCTCCCCTGCAAACACAGCAGGTGCATACACAAATGAACGCCCTCTTTCAATGGCCTTCGAACCAGCTAAACTAAGCAGAATAAATGATTTTGTATGTGTGTCTTTGTCAGAAAAAGCAGCCTGTATGAAAATACTATATTCCTGCTCAAACACTCTCCAATTTTCTGTAATACTATCAAACACAAGCAGTGCGGATCTGTGAAATCCTTCTACCATGCCCACAGAGTATAGTAAAACGCAATGCAAAATGGCCCTTGTAATTATGTATGAACATTCACACACACCAGGTATGTGCAATAATAATCAAATGCACAACATTTCCCTTCGAAATATTGTACTCTGTGAAATATGCCTTGAAAGAATTGTACTTTGCAAAGTATTCTTTGAAACAACTTTACTTTGCAAAATAACTGCACCGTAATACTGCACATACTTGCAAACACTTTGCACACTTTGGATACTTTGAATGGCTTTCCGTTTTTTGTACATTTTATGTGATTCAGATATTGTTTCAAACATTTTCATAATTATTTCAAATAATTTTATCAATATTTCACAGTTTCAGACATTTCATTTAATAAGAAATTAGTTTTGAGTCCTTCATTTTATATCTGTAGCAAAAGAAATCATTTAAGCAAGTTTTAGTACCTGGAATTTGTTTCTGACCTGTTTTACGAGTTGTTTGAGCATAGGGATGATTCACTCTTGTATATTCCTCCAACTTTAACTGGTTGCCTCATGGCTGTTACTCTGGATCCCATTCTGACACCATGTTGCTCTTCTTATGTTCCTTAAGAAGATGTTGAGGCTTGGGTGTTCATTTAAGTATATTACATACAAATACATCAGGATGGATGACAGAAACATTAAACTTAAACAAACAAACAAACTGACTGACTACATACTTACATGTTCACACTCTGGCTGCCCACTCAAAATGGCACTCTTGCTTGCATGTGCTCAGTACTTATAAGCATGTACTGACTCACTGGAAAGTTCTTAATGGTATATCACACACTGATCTACACTAGGCACAAGACTAATCACTAGTCGTACTTAAAAGAATACACAAATGCAAAAGTTCTCAGAGCCTTCTGGCCTTAGGAAAAGACTGAGGCTGTCACTCATGGGATGATAGTTTCAGTATTACAATACAGATGATGGGGGAGAAACAGAAATGATCTACCTTGGGTAAGACGAAAAGGGGGTAGTGGAGTGGAGGTATACATACTGCAACATTCTCTTTCTCATGTACTGAATTTTTCACTAATGGCCTTTTAAAAGCAGGTGATGATTTAGAACAGGGTACAAACACTTTTACAGTGGTCTTTAATCATGAGAAAGACTTTGCGGTTTACAATTATTCTAATTTGTGTATAGATGAGGCCACAGCCGACTTACTCTCTAAGAGAATGACTTTTGTACCTACCAGAAAGTTCAATGTCACAGACACAATGATAAATCTTCAAATTTATTTAAGAAAGCTGAATTTGTGAGACCACTCCACAGATTAACGTATGTAGTGGTAGTATCTTCAGAATTAGTTCTACCTACAACCCCCTTTACATCCTAAGCTTGCAATATATGAAAAACTATGTGAGATTGACCCATACAACTTAAACAGCTTAAACAAGAGTAAATATAGGCCAGCCCACAATTCAGTTAATATGAACCAGAGAGAGTGTGACAGTTAATCAGTGTTGCAAGAACAAGATGTGAGGGTTATGAAACCTGACAAGGGGGGAGGGGTGGTAATCATGGATTCTTCTACATACATTTCTAAGATGTCGACCATACTGGACACTACAAACTATACAGAGGTTTCCCTTAACGAGTTGAACACTGCATATAGGAAAATCTACAGCCAACTGACAGATATATTTTTGGAGAGAAGGACTGATATTTCCTTATACAACTACTTGAACATTATTAGTCCAAGAGTTCCAGTGTTTTTTGGTATTCCCAAGATCCACAAGGGTCTCTCAGACCCTCCCATGAGACCCTTGTGGATGGAAGGGATTCCATTACCATGGCTTGTGCCCAATATTTAGACCATGAGCTCAAGAAAATATTGCAAAAGAAAATCCATATATGTAAGGATTCCTGGACCTTTCTAGAACAGGTCAACAAAATTGATTACAACGTGAATGATATACTGGTCATAATAGATGTCAAAGAGTTGTATACTGTCATTCCACAAAGTATCGGTCTAGATTGGGTTGGTGACTTGCTGTTAGAACACAATGTGGACCAGGAGAAGAGTAATTTAATTTTAGAATTGCTGGAGATTGTTTACACCAACGATTATTTCTCCTTTAATGACAGATACTTTTTGCAAACAACTGGAGTGGCCATGGGATCAGCTTGTGGTGGGGCATTTGCGAACATTGTTATGGCACACTGGGAGAGGAATTTTGTATTACAGTCTCATTATCATTCTAGTTTTAAATTGTACTACAGGTACCAAGATGACATCAGTTTAATTTTGAAGGGGTCCCCTTCTGAATTGGACAAGTTTTTAGAATACCTTAATAACACAACCACATTTTTCCAGTTTACTTGGGCTATTAATTCAGACTACATGGACTACCTTGATGTTCATTTGTATAAAGATACACATAATGGAAGGTATGCCACCAGAATTCACAGAAAAGAAACATATTCAAATTCTTTTCTGCACTACACCATCTCCGATCCTAAACATCAAAAGAGGTCAGTGGTTAAAGGGCAACTTGTCCGAGCTGCCCGCATGATCTCTGGAGAGGAGGATTTTATTTTGGAGTGTAGTAATTTGAAATCTATGTACTTAAGGAGGGCTTACCCAGTAGAATTGCTCAATGAACTTACAAATGAAGTCATAGAAAAAAGAAGAGTAGGTTACTTCAAGCCCATAGTTGGTGTTCAAATTTTAGACAACAGCTCGCCCAACATTGAGAAGAGAACATCAGATGATAATAGGAGTCCCTTCCTTAGATCTCTGATAGTCACATACAGTTCTGATTCACATAGCCTGATGTCAATTTTTTATAAAAATTGGGACATTTTAATGGAAGACTCGGACATCAGAACCCCTCTAGGTGACAAACCAGAAGTAACATACAGGAGAGGTTTAAACTTGAAAGACCTCCTTAGGAAATGGCATACACACACTACAACAGGCCATTTGGGCATGTATAAATGTGGGTCTTGTAACTGGTGCCACAAAGATAAAACTGGCACTAAGTTTACAATAAACAATATGGATTATAATGTAAAAGGGAAAGACAATTGTTTTTCGAAGGCAGTTGTCTATGTGGCCACATGTGACCAGTGCTTGGTGTTTTATACAGGTAAAACAGAAAGAAAATTTAGTGCTAGGATTTACGAACATGACTATGCCATAAGGAAGAACAATATGAATAATGCACTAGCCAGGCACACCCAAGACAATACCAGCTATAACTTCAGGTTTGTTGCTATTGACCACGTGGATATTAGTGATAAGAAACCTTGAGGACTTCAGTTGGAGTTAAAGGAACTCAGATGGCAGATTTTATTGCATGCAGATAAGTGGCCTGGTATTAATGGTAGGACATCCATCACTCCTGTTTTAAAATTGAAGGCCCTTGAAAGGAACAAAATAGCATAAAGTAAAACATTTATCACAAGTACTTTACTTGGTTTTGATTTTACAAGACCTTTTTTAAATGTGTTTTTTAAGATACTAATACAAGGTTTTTAATTGCTTTGTCACAACTTTTGTCTTGGACGTAATGATCTACATGTGTGCATACTCTGACATTCTTTAGAGTACACATTTTTTTATACATTTTTTATATATTTTTATATAAACATGCTTCAGGTTGAAACACAGTCATCAAAGGGTCAATTATATGTAATTTTGTCTTTATTAACAATTTAGATAGTTTTCCCTGTGCTCAATCAGATTTATTCTATATGTATTTTAATGTTTGCTTTGCATTTTTAACCTTGTCTGGTGAAGTTAAACACAGTCTTAACGAAAGCGCTTACGGATTTTTTCTTTATTGTTTTTGTCAAGATTAAACTACAGCCTTCCACATCATTTTTCATGTTGGTGCTTTTTGGGACTTCGACTGCCAGTGTTTTATTTTTATAGTTAGGAATATGCAGACAGGATTCTTTGGATTTAGAGTGGCTAGGAATGCTTCAGGAAATTGGACAGGAAGTAAGATTTTGTAGGGTTAACATCTTGAAATCTGGAACTTTTAAAAAGATGTTTAATTTGGACAGATCCAAAACTGGTCTTCAAGTTCCCTCTTTTCTGTCAGATCGGGTGAAACAAATTCTATGGTTCCTTAAAGATACAGATCTAAAATGACTAGAAATATGAGGTATTGATCTGGTGGAATCTGGAGAATTCCTGAAGGAATGGGGTAAGATTCATACTGAAGACTGTGTCCATTTTCTATTATGTCCAAAACCAAACAGTCTGAAGTCATGAGCTTCCAAAAGAGAAGAGAAACAGAAAGTTTTCTCCAATTTTAGAAGAGGAAGGAAAATGTGGTAGGGTAAAAGGATCTTTCGGGTCCTTTACAATCAGATTTTTGTTTGTACTACCATTTCTTTTTTGGAAAAATTTTGCCTTTCTGTTGTGAAGCCTTTTTCTGCTTATGGAAAAATGGTCATGGTTTATTGAATTAGATTCCCTGAGACTTAAGGATAGGAGAAAGAAAAAAATTCCTTATCTTCTTGCATGATCTTACTCCTTGAAAATCTCAGCAGAATTGCCACAGACTGTCTTTGTCTAGTTGGGCATCCAGAAGTTTGTTTTTTAATTAGATGGAAGAGACTGAAGCCTCAGCCAAGCATCTTCTATGAACTAAACCAGTGGTAACAGTTGTAAAAAGAAGCATCAGCTGCATCATACCCACATTTAACAGAAAGCCTCGTCACTTGAGATGCACAACTGACCATAACTAATCTGTATTGCGCGTTGTGTTAATGCGTACTTCTCTAGTATCATTAAGTAGTTAGGTAGAGGTTTGAATCCTGCACTGGGCAACTGTGTGTGTATGTGTGTTCCCCTTGGGAAGGAGAAACCTTAGGCAGAGCTCCTCACTGTCTCTCTTCAAGAGGAATCTTGACGAGTGGATGGGAGATCGTAGATTTACCCCGGGGATTACTTCTGTGTCACTACTAGACAGAGGCACAGTAAACTAACCTAAAAAAGGGCACAGTAAACTCAGTTCAATGGGTGGCAATAGCCAAACACACTCTGGCTAGGCTTATAAATGCCCTAGGGCAGATAGCCTAGTATGAACCTATGAACCTATGATCATGCCTTGTAAGGAAGTCCTTAGTGTCACAATCTGGTACATTGGAAACTAATTTGGCCGTATTATCTAAAATGAAAAGTAAGAATCTTGTTGTGTGCTTGATAGTTAATAGTGCTAAAAGACGGGGTGGCTGATTTATAAACGTTTCTCACATATCTGTCTAAGGCCCTACTATCCCTGTCATTAGAGAGAACAAGATACCAGTTTAGTTGATTTAATGAATTTATTTTTTTATTTATTTTACTATTTAATGGTATGGTGCATGGGCTGGTCCAAAGACCATTTTCAGCTACAACCCAAGCATCAACATTCATTACAAAAACAAAAATCAACTCAAATGAAGTAGATGATGATGCATGCAAAAGACAGTTAAAGCTTTCTAAAAATCAACAATTACGAAGATAAATTATAAAGATTAAAATAAAAAAACATTTAGAAGGTATCTACAATTATAAAATAAACTGTGCAGTATTTCAATGGGAGGCTAACTGCTATCTTGACAAACAAAACATTTTTTACTGATATACAAATATAATGTACAGTTTTACTATGGGAAACTAACAGTGTTCTAGCCAGAGGGACAATTCTCATTAAAAGGTAACATTTATTGACTTGAAAGCACCAAAAAGGCATTTCTGACAAGTGTGTAATAATGGTGCATACATGAGCCAGCAAGCTCTGTACCATAAGCAGTTATGAGGGTAACCTAAAGGTTAATATACACAAACATACAACACTGTAAAGTTATACAGAATATATGTAAAAGCAATGTGCCATATTTCCATGGGACAGTAACAGCCCAGGCACGAAGAAGTTATTCTTAAGCTATTTTCAAGATCAGTACAGTTTTAGGCAATGGGACTATTTCTAACCATTATCTTTAAAACATTTTTTAAGGACTTAGACAGCAAAAGAGATCTTGAATCCTTGGACTGAGTCTTGACATTTTACTACTTGAAGGAGATTATTCAACAATGATGGTCTAAGTCTAGAGAATACTCTTTTACCAATAACTGTTTTAAAAGAGGGACGTATCGGACATGAAGTCTAATTTGCAACTTCATGTGTAGCTTCATTCCTTAATATGCATTTCTCTTTTTAGTGGAGGAAAAATAACCTTATTTTAATACTTTGTATATAAGTGTACCAATAAAGTTGGTTGATCTTTCTGATACTGACAGCCATTTTAATCTCATTAGGAGGTTGCACTGGTGAGAATAAGCACTGGCAAGCAAAACAAATCAACATATTTTGTTTTAGGCTATCTATAGTCTATGAGTATTGCATGAGGAGTAATAAATTAGCAAAGGAAGTCTGTATTCAAGTCTGGGGAGAAGAACATTATTTTTAGCAAGGGCAATGTGGGCAGTGAGCAGAAGGACAGATGAGATATATGATTTTATAAAGTTTTAGTTAGTAGATGAACTTAATTAGTATGTTATTAGTGTGCATAGGGATAAGAGCATAACATTCATTTTTTGTAGCTCATAGGTGTTTATTAGCCTAATGACCACAAGGGCCATTTTAAGCCTAGCCATGCATCCCAAATCTCTGACAAGTTCTGATACCCTTGATAAGTGTAAGCATGGGCCTGGAAGATGAACCATTTACAGGTTACCTGTTTGCATCAGAGACATAGGTGCCAAACCAGGGATGAATTTCCGGTTTCCCATCCAATTGTCCAAGTTGCACTTGAACTGGATTAGGGAGGAATTCTGCTTCATATGGATGGGGAGTCTGTTCCATAGATGGGGTAGTCTCTAGGATACATACCTATCTCTCCAGCAGGTCCTATTTATATCATAGGCAAGGTTTAAGTCTTTAGAACAAGTAATTCTGGTACTGTTTGTTTTGTGGATATGCAGGAGGTGCATCAGAGTGAGGTCTGACAATGCCCTGTATGCCAGGCACAGATCTCCCCTCAAAAGCCTGTAGAAGACAGAATACAGGGATAGGGGTTTGAGGAGGTCTGCATAGGGCAAATTACTTACCTCCTGTATTCTTTTAGTGAGGAACCTCTGTGGACATTCCAGTTGTTGGATATGCCTGGTTAGGTACATACCCAAAGGGGGCACTGTACTCAATGATAGGTCTGATGAATGCCAAATACAGTGGAACAATGACTTCCTTGGACTTAAATGCCTCATCTTTGTTTATAAGATGCGCAACATAGAATGACTTCCTCACCACTGTAGACATGTGATGATCAAAGGCTAGATTACTATGTGTGTCTCTAAGTC
The DNA here is from genome assembly GCF_019279795.1 of Protopterus annectens. NCBI lineage: Eukaryota > Metazoa > Chordata > Ceratodontiformes > Protopteridae > Protopterus > Protopterus annectens. The sequence continues at coordinate 640,818,587 of NC_056741.1, read as the reverse complement.
CCTGACAGCTGGGTCAACCCAGAGGGGTGTGTTGTCAATATGATACTTACCAGGGATGGATGACTTCCCAAAGGATACTATTATGCATTTCTTGGCATTTAGTTTTAGTCCATGACTCTGACACCAGTTGTTTGTCTGTGTCAGCTCCTCCTGGAGAACATTTGTGTCAGTGTGAGATTCAATGACAGCTCCTAATTTGCAGTCATCTGCAAATTTAGTCAGCCAGAGACCACTGACATTGGCCTTGACTTCTGAGAAGTAAATGCCAAAAAAGAGCAGTCCGAGGACTGATCCCTGAAGGACTCCACTTGTGACTGCCCTCTTTGTAGAGGTGGACTCCCCAATTCTAACTTCCTGGGTCATGTCTGGCTATCCACTGGGTGACATACAGGTTCTACCTAACCTCTTGAGTTTGTCAACAATGCCCGAGTGTGGTATTGTGTCAAATGCCTTGGCCAGGGCAAGGTAGGCAGTGTGAACATTTTGTTGGAATCAGCCCATAAAGAACATTCTGAGAAAGGAATACTGGAGATTATTTTGGAGGGCTGAGGTATTTTTATAACATGTAGGAGTATATCATCTGCGTACAATGTTGCACTTAATACAGGCAGATCTTCTATAAACTTGTATATGAACAGAGAACATATATTGGACTCAGAACTGAACCCTGAGGTACACCAGTGACAAAAGCACCTGGTGGAGTTAGCTAGTTGTTACAGTGGACTTGAAATGCTCTATGATCTAGGATTATTCTAAAAATAACACAACTGTAAGTAAGAATTACTCTTACTGATCTGTAGAACTTAAAAGAAGAACATGAAAGGAAGATACAATGACAAATAAAAAGGGAGACCTGTAGAACTGTTCCATACAATCCTTCTGTTGCTCCCCAAAAAGCCAGATAATCTCTTCAGTGCCAGACAAATGAGGAAAATCAGATTTATACTGTACTCTGATTTCTTGCATAGACATTCTTAAAAACTGTGGCAAAAGCCATCACTCTGCTTCCTCAATTGGTGGGGCTAGACAGGACTTTTTGCTGCTTGTGCTGCCTACAAGCAGCCAGCTATATGCAATGTCTCTTTTCCTGCAGCAAAAGATGAATTTTATTTTATTTATTTAACACTTGTTTACTGGGAAAGTCCAACTGGGACAGAGACCATTTTCAGCAGAGGCCCAGGGAGAAACACTCCAGACACATGTCTTTGGAATGTGGGAGGAAACTGGAGCACATGCAGGAAATCCAAGCGAATGCAGGGAGGAACTGCAGATGCCGCACAGAAGGTACCCCAGCCGAGAACCGAACTGGAGAACCTCTTGCTGTGAGATGATACCGCTAACCGTTGCACTACTGTACAACTGTTTAGACTACAAAACAGAAGTTGTTCTACACTTAAACAACTCCCTCTCAACACAAACCTTTTTTTTATTCTACCATACTGGGCATAACATAGGCATTATAAACAATGCATATATTTTTTAATTCATTATAGTTTTACTTAAAACAAATCATCCACTGTTCTTTATCAGCACCTCTGTAAGTATAGTCAGTGAAGAATTTAATACAGTTTTATTATTATTTAACTACATATAATACAATATTTCCTGTCACAGCTCTCAACCGTCATTGATTTTGCCTCGTGCTTTTGGTCTGTTCCTTGTAATCTCTGCTGTTTTTGACACATTAGGAAATGCAGTTAGTAAATAATGGCAGACATTTGCGCTTTAGACTTCACAACCTTCAGAAAACTCATGTTGATGTGAAACCTGTTACTCTAGGAACTTAAGTATATGAAATCAGTATTTAAAGTCTGCCCCTGATTTTGGATCTTTGTCCCCCGTTAGTTTTTTTTTTTTTTTTTTTGGCTTTGTCCTGGATTCTTGAGCCAAGAGGCTGAGTGGTATTTTTTTTACATATATAACAAGAAACAAAACACCTCAAAAAGTATTGCTTTATAAGGCATTTTCCCAGTCTCCAGAGAATATCTAACAGCAATAACTACATGGGCCATTACAGATAAATGCTTATATATAGCCTTTCCTATCCTATACTAGCACTCCTCACCTTGACTGCTCAAGCAGCTGATACTTTCAATGGTATTCTGGGTTATCTATTTTGTCCATCATAAGGGTCTTGAAACAACTCAATATGGAACTCATGAACACACACCTGTATGTGTGTGTGTGTGTGTGTGTGTGTGTGTGTGTGTGTGTATATATATATATATATATAAATATATATATATATAAATATATATATATATAAATATGTATATATATATATATATATATATATATATATATATATATATATATATATATATATATATATATATATATATATATATATATATATATATATATATATATATATATATATATAGATATATATATATATATAAATATATATATATATATATATATACATACACACACACACACACACACATACATTTTTTTTAAATAAAGACCAAAATAATTAAGCCATACCTAAAATTATCGGCATTAGTAATCACAAGCACAAAATTATACATCACCATAATTAATTACTAAGTAAGCACATCCAGCAGATTACCATAAGAGTCTGTCTACACTCTTTCACAAAATAAGCCTTCAGAGACCTTCTGAGGTCTGTGCACCTCTGATGTAAATCAATCCTTTCCACAGAGCAGACTAGCCCCTTAAGATTACCACAAGAGCAGATACTCAAATGATCACTGCTGCAGTAGCCTTAGCTATATCTGTTGTATCCAACTAAGGATATAACAGCCAGCCAGCTTCCAATTCTTCAGGGCACCTTCCAGGCATCCAAACTATCAATCAGCTCAAGCTGAATGGACTAAAAAGTCAGGCTAGGGCACTAAGCCCTTCAGAGGTTTCATGCCAACACAGACAGAGAGGCTGAGCCCTGAAAGGGCAATGCTAGGTGTAACAAAAAATAAACGTCTACACCCTGGCATAAATAACACACCAAAAAGAAATATCATGGCTACCATAGCAGTGATCATTCTAACATCTACTGTTGTGGTAAGTTTACTTACACAACTATACCATGTTCATCATATTGATCAATGCTGCAGTAGCCTTAGATATACTGGTAGATTACCCTAGATGACTACATTTACGAGGTGGAAAGAGAATGGTTCAGGTGCACTGGAGATTGGTCATAGCAAAGACTGATGTAAACCTAGCAAAGGAATCAAGTTTGTAGTGCTTTGTACAAGTATGTACAGAGGATCAAGTTGTTGCTACTTTAACATTTCTGGAATCCAATCCTTTCCAAAAAGCCAAAATGAAGACAAGGTCCTGGTAGAGTTGGCCTTGATCCTGTCTGGAATAGTAGTGTTGTGGTGAGTAAAACAAAAGGCAAAAGCCCTAAACAACCATTTAGAAACAGTCTGCTCTGACTCAGGTTGGACTTTCCTCTTACCTTCACAAGAAATGAACAAATGATTCAAAGATCTGAAAGATCTAGTTCTGTCATGATAGTACCTGAGTTATCTGTGGACATCCAAGGTATGGAGTATCCTTTCTTGTATCCGCTCTTCCTCGTTTTTAGGTTCAGGAAAGACAATGGTGAGATGGCTTGAACGTCTTAATGTAAACTTGGATACCCTTTTAGGCATAAAAGAAGGATTAGTTCTCAAAAAAACCCTGTGGAAAACGAGAAAGAGTTGACTCACCATAAGAGCTTGCAACTCAGATACCCTTTTTGTAGAGGTCAGAGCAATCAGAAAAGCTGTTTTCCATGTTAAGAACTCCAAGTCAGCCGGGAAACCTGGTTCTAATCGAGTAAGTGTTAGCTTCCCTAACACAAAACTAAAATCCCAAGGAGGGGCACTAGTATTCTTGGAGGCCTAAAGGACGTCAAAAACAATCGGAAGGAGTATTTACAAAGACTTTAATCTGAATAAATGTTAAAGTAGATAAGCGCTTTCGTCCCATAACCAACATCATTTCATCAGATAAAATAGTAGATATTACATGCCATTTAGATACCCAGTCATGCATCACATGTTACGTTCAGCACCGATCCAATCCATTTAAAATTACAATCCCACCTTAAAACCTTTAAATAAATACAAGTCTTCTTAAAAAATACCTATACATTGTATTCCTAACTAACAATTAAATATATTCTTGTAAGAAGCACTGAATGCATAAGCTTATCAAACTATGTGTCACATATACATCAATCATCCTGCTAAAGCTTTCAATTTCCTGACCAGCTATTAGCACTAACAGCCAGTTGCCAATATAGCTCTCTTATCTAAGGGTGGAGTGACCATTCTTCACCCTACTATTTTGTGTGACCTTCTCCAGAACTACAAATGTAAAATCATGTTCAGGGTAATTAGAAATATGTTTAGCCAAAGCATTTGCTTTTTTTGCCCTTCTTAATGTCGTATACATGATCATATATTCAATCCTTAAATATATATTTAGTTTTACCGATATAAAAACATTGGCAGCTTTGGCACAGAGCCGCATAAACAATACTCTTTTAACATTTAACATATTAAAGCCTTTGTAAATACTCCTCCCACTTGTTTTCAACATCCTTTGGTTTTCTTAGTTTTTTGGCTTGTTTTTTCTTTGGTTTGTGGTTGCTGTGTGGACACTATGGCAGCGGAGGGAGCTGCAGCATCACAAATGCTATTTTCGGATTCAGATATGGGGGATTTACAAAGGTCTGTGGTAATCTAACGTTGCTAATTCAGCAATTATTACAGACAGTCAATCTAATTTCCCTGGCAGATTGCTCCCAGTAACAGGCTAGAAAATGGAACAACTGCAATCCTAAGGAGACCAGAAGCAACGCATCATTTGATAATGCCAGTTCTAACAATCAAACAGGTCACTTTATGGATTACAACTTGTTTAATACAGTGACTATCCCTAATTTTATTGATTGGCTCACTGATACTTTAGATTTTAATTCTCAACCTATTAACAACTCCACTTTGGGTGACCGTCTTGAAGAACTGGATTATAAACTATTCAAAGTCAAACAGCTAAAATTAGAGAATGCCTTTCTGCTCGAATGTATCAGAACTTAACAGGTTCCTAAAGGTCTCCCAACTTGGAGATACCAGACTGGTTTAGAGAACGACTCTTCACTACATAATTAACTATTATCACTACTCAATAGACAATATGGAGTGTTTGGTGAAACATAACTCCATATGTATCGAATAAGTTATAGAGGAAACTAGTGCACTGGACAATTTGGTCACACATGACAAACAACCAGAGATACAAATTCTAGCATGCTAGACATTTTTAGTTTAAACATCCAGATTTTACAATTAAAACAACAAAACATGAAAAAGCTTGTAAAATACTATATGGAGTACTCAAATAGGAGAGCCTACCCTAATCCACCCACTTTGCAAACATGGGGCAATAAGAAATTTGGTAAGAAATCACAACAACAGTCTTACTGTTCTAATAATAGATTTTCACAGCAGAATGTAAACAACCATCAGGTGGATCAAAACAATAACCCTGGAAATTCTTTTTCCAACAACCCTGGTTCTGCCATCTCTTCTAAGACTGGAGAGGATGAAAGAGAAGAATCCCAGAAACCAATGGAAAGAGAAGAACGAGCCGGCACTTCAGAGAATGAACCAAAGAAATGGAAGGAATAGGACACCCCCCCCCCCACCCAGAATTAGTCCAGATGTTAGTTATAGAAAACAGTGAATTTAATGCAATTCCATGAGAAAGTAATGGACATAGAAATGCTACAAATGGATTATACTGTGACATTAGTACAAATAGTGTGGGGGCCTTTAATGTGTATAATTTTACGTCCTGTAGTATTAAAACTGAACTTGCAGATTTACTGTCAAAAGGTATGTCATTTGTTCCATCAAAAAAAAAGCTAATATAGCAAAAGTTCTAATTGATATGAAGCTATAAGTTAGGAAACTGAATTTTAAATTGATGTTCAATGACTTACTGCCAGCAGTGGATAATTTAAAGGTATCTAGCACTTTTAACCCACCCCCCTCCACCCGGTTTTACAGCTCTACATAAAATATGTGAATTTGATCTTAGAAATATGCTAGGTAATACTCCTGTTGCTAATGAAGCAAATTTTTTAAACAATGATATTGAGAAACTGGAATTTATTAAAAAACAGGGTTGTAGGATAATGAAACCGGACAAGGGGGTGGGGTAGTAATTATTGATAAACTAGATTATATAAACAGAATGCTAGATATTCTCAATAATGACACGTATGCACCAGTACCAATTAATGAAAAGAATTTAGCATACAGAAAAATAAGGATGCAAATTAAGGACATGCATATAGATGGTAGAATAACAACTGACAAATGTAATTATTTAAATATGATCACACCTACTACCCCCAAAATTTCTGGTGTTCCAAAGATCCATAAATGTGTCTATAATCCACCAATGTGCCCCTTTATGGGTGTGAGGGGCTCAATTACTAGTGTCTGTGCTAAGTATTTGGACACTACACAAAGTTTTATTAAAGGATTACAGGCAGGTATGTAAGGATTCTTAGGACTTTTTAGACAAGATCAATCATTTGGAGTTTAATGAGAGGAACACACTGGTTACAACTGATGTAAAGGATCTATATACCATTATTCCACATGATTTGGGTCTGAAATCATTCCAGGAATTCCTTTTTGAGAAAAAAATATTAAGCAAGATAAAATAAATCTGTATGAAGAGGTACTTGAATTGGTTTTGAAAAATAATTTCATATATTTTGAAGGGAAATATTATCTTCAGGTAAAGGCATAGCCATGGACTCTACTCATGGCTCACTGTTTGCTCACATAGTGATGGTTCAGTGGAAAAAGCAATTTATACTGGATGGCAAATACAAGGCTTCTTATAGACTGTATATCCAGGTTTTGGATGACATTTTCTTTGTATGGAAGGACACTAGGTATAGATTAATTTCATCCAATATATTAACAGTGGTACTGTTTGCCTTATATTTATGATACAAGTAGAGGAGCATATTTAGATGTGATCGTGGAAAAAGATTCCCAGTACAGAACTTATATCTCATTCATCTATCCAAAACCCATCTACTCCAATACATTATTACATTTTAGTAGTGTAAATGCCCTAATGCAAAAAAGAGCTGTTGTTAAGGGACAATTCATGAGGGCAGTGAGGATGGTTACCAGAGACATGTTTTTTTTAACAGTGTAAACTTATGGAATCCATGTTTCTTAAAAAAGGATATCCCAAGTTGCTGGTTAAAAATCTAAAGGAGGAGATGTGATCGTGGAAAAAGATTCCCAGTACAGAACTTATATCTCACTCATCTATACAAAACCCATCTACTCCAATACATTATTACATTTTAGTAGTGTAAATGCCCTAATGCAAAAAAGAGCCGTTGTTAAGGGACAATTCATGAGGGCAGTGAGGATGGTTACCAGGGACATGTTTTTTTTAAGAGTGTAAACTTATGGAATCCATGTTTCTTAAAAAAGGATATCCCAAGTTGCTGGTTAAAAATGTAAAGGAGGAGATGTGATCGTGGAAAAAGATTCCCAGTACAGAACTTATATCTCACTCATCTATATAAAACCCATCTACTCCAATGTATTATTACATTTTAATAGTGCACATCCCCTAATGCATAGAACAACCATAAAGATGATACGAATATCTCAAATATTAATTATGACATTTGCCCCTAAAGGAGCTCATTTATTACAACATTTAATTTGGAAAGCAGGGTTATTAAATGGGTTATGGAGAAGAAATGGACTATTCTAAAGGAATATGCTGAGGTTGGGGAAAATTAGATGAGAAACCCATTATAGTGTATAGAAAGGGTGTCAATCTAAAAATATAGTGGAAAGACCTCCACAAAAATTAGAGGCATGAAAAATGTAGAGGAGTCTGACAACTCCTTGACCAGATCCCTCTGAAGCCTGGTAAAATGTGCCAAATAATTCAGAGACCTTAAGGTAAAGGCCGCTGAAGTCAGGGTGCGCTTCCGTACCTATCCATACTCCTAGACTCCTTATTAGGAGGATGGATGGACGTTGAAGCCTCTGCCACGTCCTGCTGTGTAGCAGATGCCACCACCATGGCATCTACAGCCACGCCTTTAGTAAGGAACTCCTTCTCGGGGAGCAGATAAGAATTTGTTTGGACGAGAAGGGACTGGTTCCACAGTATCCGGTGTTCCACGCCCGACAAACTAAATCCAGAAGCTCGTCGAAGGGCGGAGATACCCAGGAGGCGGAGGGCTGAGCCCCAAAGGCCTTGAGGAGCACTGATTCGTCCGCAGAGGGGGTTTGGACATCCAGCCGCCTCGTTGTTTGAGGATCTCTAAGATGTCTGCAAAGGAGACATCATCCGAGGACGACTTAGGGGACCCCTCTGCATCATCCATATCCGTGTCGATGTGATAGACTCGGGGAGTCCACGTGCTTCCTCTTGCACGATCTCTTCCTTGGGGTTCCTCTGGAGATGACTCCGAAGAACCCTCAGGAAGAGGGAACCCCACTGGGGTAACCTCAGGCCTCGGGCTCCGCTGGCTATGGACAGGGAACTGCCAAAGACCCAGTCTCCACGCCCAGGGAAGGTGCTGGTAAAACCGGAGAGATGGCCAAGAGGATTTGGCCAAGGCACTCCTCATGGCTCTGAAAGCCGGACCTCCAGAATCCTGGGAGCGTCCAGTCTCCGGGCCATGATAGTAGACGGAAGTCCCGCAGCTGAAGCACCGAGAGGGAGGCTCGGAACCAAAGCATCGGTCCCGAAACATCACCCTCGGGTCCAGCCGAAGAAGTCCGTACCAAACTCGGACCCGAGGCCCGGGTTGGAGTAAGGGTCGGAGCCGACCCTGAGATCTCCACCGGCTCCAAGAGCACCTGCTCACGGAGCGAAGCAGTCGGAGGAGGAATAGCAATGGGGTGGGTCATGGCCATCGGCTCAAGCCAACTGGGTCGGAGCGAAACAAATTTTGGAAGACTGGGGACTGGAAAAGTCTTTGGAGCACCCTGTCTATATCAGAATCCGACATTCTCGAGACCGAGAGGAAACAGAACGGGTTCGAGAAGACCTCCCTCGGCCCCAAGGGACTAGGGGACCGGCTCGAGGCGACTCGATGAGAATCGGCGCCGAGGAAACACACACACCAGATTCCATCGGTGCCGAGGTAGACCGCCGAGGAGGAAGTGTCTGAGCGGCGACTTTGTCGGCTCCGAGAGCAGTGGAGCCGAAGGTGACCCGCCTCGATGCTCCAGCCATCGGCTCCGAAGCCAGGAGTCGATACTGGAGGCATCGAGGCAGACCGTTCGACCTCGGCTCAAGTCTTTGGAGCCGAAGGAGAGGCCTGCCTAGGTCTCTTGGCAGTCGGATCCGACGGACTGGTCGGAGCCAAGCCCTTTCTTTTGGCAGGAGTCGGAGGAAGACAAGGCTTCTTCAAAAGAGGGTTTAATCAACCCTTTAAGAATTAATTTATTTTTCCTCTCCTGGAGGACCCTAGAGGAAAAAGCGTGACATACGCTGCATGACTCCTGCAAGTGCTTTGCCCCTAAACAATAAACACAAAGTAGATGGTCATCAGTAACAGACATCTTAAAAGCACATTTAGTACATTTTTTAAAGCCCGAAGGCCTAGGGGCTTGAGACATAATGTTAAACAATTTCTGACAGGAAATTTAACAACTGTAGAATCGCTTATGACAAAAACCAAGGCTTACAGAAACTGTGTAAAACACAACCTTAGGTGTAATAACCGAACTTTAAAACACTAAAAGTTCAGTTATACAGTTTGACCGAAAAGGCCCTGGATTGAAAGGGGCGAAACAAACTCTACCCAATCACACACAAGAAATTCCACTACTCAATCGTACACAACAGGCAGCAATAGGCAGCAATAGCGTTAAAACGGCTTTTGTGAAATACAAGCACAAAACTGACAGAAAAAAGTAGTTAATAAAGCTACTCAGCCCAGCCAGCTCGAGACCACGTCCTTGCAGTTAAGCGGCAAACGAGATCTGGGGGACTGATGGTGGTGCATCCTGGGATATAGTAAGCTCAGCCAATAAGAGACTTCGCTCTTTGGCATAAGCGTGCCGAGTCGGAGCCGAGGGATCGGCTCCGAACCCATCATTCAGAATGTAGGCGAGATAGGATCACATAACATCAACCATTTAGAAACAGTCTGCTCTGACTCAGGTTGGACTTTCCTCTTACCTTCACAAGAAATGAACAAATGATTCAAAGATCTGAAAGATCTAGTTCTGTCATGATAGTACCTGAGTTATCTGTGGACATCCAAGGTATGGAGTATCCTTTCTTGTATCCGCTCTTCCTCGTTTTTAGGTTCAGGAAAGACAATGGTGAGATGGCTTGAACGTCTTAATGTAAACTTGGATACCCTTTTAGGCATAAAAGAAGGATTAGTTCTCAAAAAAACCCTGTGGAAAACGAGAAAGAGTTGACTCACCATAAGAGCTTGCAACTCAGATACCCTTTTTGTAGAGGTCAGAGCAATCAGAAAAGCTGTTTTCCATGTTAAGAACTCCAAGTCAGCCGGGAAACCTGGTTCAAATGGAGTAAGTGTTAGCTTCCCTAACACAAAACTAAAATCCCAAGGAGGGGCACTAGTATTCTTGGAGGCCTAAAGGACGTCAAAAACAATCGGAAGGAGTATTTACAAAGACTTTAATCTGAATAAATGTTAAAGTAGATAAGCGCTTTCGTCCCATAACCAACATCATTTCATCAGATAAAATAGTAGATATTACATGCCATTTAGATACCCAGTCATGCATCACATGTTACGTTCAGCACCGATCCAATCCATTTAAAATTACAATCCCACATTAAAACCTTTAAATAAATACAAGTCTTCTTAAAAAATACCTATACATTGTATTCCTAACTAACAATTAAATATATTCTTGTAAGAAGCACTGAATGCATAAGCTTATCAAACTATGTGTCACATATACATCAATCATCCTGCTAAAGCTTTCAATTTCCTGACCAGCTATTAGCACTAACAGCCAGTTGCCAATATAGCTCTCTTATCTAAGGGTGGAGTGACCATTCTTCACCCCTACTATTTTGTGTGACCTTCTCCAGAACTACAAATGTAAAATCATGTTCAGGGTAATTAGAAATATGTTTAGCCAAAGCATTTGCTTTTTTTGCCCTTCTTAATGTCGTATACATGATCATATATTCAATCCTTAAATATATATTTAGTTTTACCGATATAAAAACATTGGCAGCTTTGGCACTGAGCCGCATAAACAATACTCTTTTAACATTTAACATATTAAAGCCTTTGTAAATACTCCTCCCACTTGTTTTCAACATCCTTTGGTTTTCTTAGTTTTTTGGCTTGTTTTTTCTTTGGTTTGTGGTTGCTGTGTGGACACTATGGCAGCGGAGGGAGCTGCAGCATCACAAATGCTATTTTCGGATTCAGATATGGGGGATTTACAAAGGTCTGTGGTAATCTAACGTTGCTAATTCAGCAATTATTACAGACAGTCAATCTAATTTCCCCCTGGCAGATTGCTCCCAGTAACAGGCTAGAAAATGGAACAACTGCAATCCTAAGGAGACCAGAAGCAACGGCATCATTTGATAATGCCAGTTCTAACAATCAAACAGGTCACTTTATGGATTACAACTTGTTTAATACAGTGACTATCCCTAATTTTATTGATTGGCTCACTGATACTTTAGATTTTAATTCTCAACCTATTAACAACTCCACTTTGGGTGACCGTCTTGAAGAACTGGATTATAAACTATTCAAAGTCAAACAGCTAAAATTAGAGAATGCCTTTCTGCTCGAATGTATCAGAACGAACAGGTTCCTAAAGGTCTCCCAACTTGGAGATACCAGACTGGTTTAGAGAACGACTCTTCACTACATAATTAACTATTATCACTACTCAATAGACAATATGGAGTGTTTGGTGAAACATAACTCCATATGTATCGAATAAGTTATAGAGGAAACTAGTGCACTGGACAATTTGGTCACACATGACAAACAACCAGAGATACAAATTCTAGCATGCTAGACATTTTTTTAGTTTAAACATCCAGATTTTACAATTAAAACAACAAAACATGAAAAAGCTTGTAAAATACTATATGGAGTACTCAAATAGGAGAGCCTACCCTAATCCACCCACTTTGCAAACATGGGGCAATAAGAAATTTGGTAAGAAATCACAACAACAGTCTTACTGTTCTAATAATAGATTTTCACAGCAGAATGTAAACAACCATCAGGTGGATCAAAACAATAACCCTGGAAATTCTTTTTCCAACAACCCCCTGGTTCTGCCATCTCTTCTAAGACTGGAGAGGATGAAAGAGAAGAATCCCAGAAACCAATGGAAAGAGAAGAACGAGCCGGCACTTCAGAGAATGAACCAAAGAAATGGAAGGAATAGGACACCCCCCCCCCCCACCCAGAATTAGTCCAGATGTTAGTTATAGAAAACAGTGAATTTAATGCAATTCCATGAGAAAGTAATGGACATAGAAATGCTACAAATGGATTATACTGTGACATTAGTACAAATAGTGTGGGGGCCTTTAATGTGTATAATTTTACGTCCTGTAGTATTAAAACTGAACTTGCAGATTTACTGTCAAAAGGTATGTCATTTGTTCCATCAAAAAAAAAGCTAATATAGCAAAAGTTCTAATTGATATGAAGCTATAAGTTAGGAAACTGAATTTTAAATTGATGTTCAATGACTTACTGCCAGCAGTGGATAATTTAAAGGTATCTAGCACTTTTAACCCACCCCCCTCCACCCGGTTTTACAGCTCTACAAAAAAATATGTGAATTTGATCTTAGAAATATGCTAGGTAATACTCCTGTTGCTAATGAAGCAAATTTTTTAAACAATGATATTGAGAAACTGGAATTTATTAAAAAACAGGGTTGTAGGATAATGAAACCGGACAAGGGGGTGGGGTAGTAATTATTGATAAACTAGATTATATAAACAGAATGCTAGATATTCTCAATAATGACACGTATGCACCAGTACCAATTAATGAAAAGAATTTAGCATACAGAAAAATAAGGATGCAAATTAAGGACATGCATATAGATGGTAGAATAACAACTGACAAATGTAATTATTTAAATATGATCACACCTACTACCCCCAAAATTTCTGGTGTTCCAAAGATCCATAAATGTGTCTATAATCCACCAATGTGCCCCTTTATGGGTGTGAGGGGCTCAATTACTAGTGTCTGTGCTAAGTATTTGGACACTACACAAAGTTTTATTAAAGGATTACAGGCAGGTATGTAAGGATTCTTAGGACTTTTTAGACAAGATCAATCATTTGGAGTTTAATGAGAGGAACACACTGGTTACAACTGATGTAAAGGATCTATATACCATTATTCCACATGATTTGGGTCTGAAATCATTCCAGGAATTCCTTTTTGAGAAAAAAATATTAAGCAAGATAAAATAAATCTGTATGAAGAGGTACTTGAATTGGTTTTGAAAAATAATTTCATATATTTTGAAGGGAAATATTATCTTCAGGTAAAAGGCATAGCCATGGACTCTACCTGCGGCTCACTGTTTGCTCACATAGTGATGGTTCAGTGGAAAAAGCAATTTATACTGGATGGCAAATACAAGGCTTCTTATAGACTGTATATCCAGGTTTTGGATGACATTTTCTTTGTATGGAAGGACACTAGGTATAGATTAATTTCATCCAATATATTAACAGTGGTACTGTTTGCCTTATATTTATGATACAAGTAGAGGAGCATATTTAGATGTGATCGTGGAAAAAGATTCCCAGTACAGAACTTATATCTCATTCATCTATCCAAAACCCATCTACTCCAATACATTATTACATTTTAGTAGTGTAAATGCCCTAATGCAAAAAAGAGCTGTTGTTAAGGGACAATTCATGAGGGCAGTGAGGATGGTTACCAGAGACATGTTTTTTTTAACAGTGTAAACTTATGGAATCCATGTTTCTTAAAAAAGGATATCCCAAGTTGCTGGTTAAAAATCTAAAGGAGGAGATGTGATCGTGGAAAAAGATTCCCAGTACAGAACTTATATCTCACTCATCTATACAAAACCCATCTACTCCAATACATTATTACATTTTAGTAGTGTAAATGCCCTAATGCAAAAAAGAGCCGTTGTTAAGGGACAATTCATGAGGGCAGTGAGGATGGTTACCAGGGACATGTTTTTTTTAAGAGTGTAAACTTATGGAATCCATGTTTCTTAAAAAAGGATATCCCAAGTTGCTGGTTAAAAATGTAAAGGAGGAGATGTGATCGTGGAAAAAGATTCCCAGTACAGAACTTATATCTTACTCATCTATATAAAACCCATCTACTCCAATGTATTATTACATTTTAATAGTGCACATCCCCTAATGCATAGAACAACCATAAAGATGATACGAATATCTCAAATATTAATTATGACATTTGCCCCTAAAGGAGCTCATTTATTACAACATTTAATTTGGAAAGCAGGGTTATTAAATGGGTTATGGAGAAGAAATGGACTATTCTAAAGGAATATGCTGAGGTTGGGGGAAAATTAGATGAGAAACCCATTATAGTGTATAGAAAGGGTGTCAATCTAAAAAATATAGTGGAAAGACCTCCACAAAAATTAGAGGCATGAAAAAATGTGGATAATGTCACTACTGTACATATATTAAGTTTGGCACAGTTTGAGGTAAAAGGGTGAATTTTTAGACTTCAGCAGAAATGGGACTATTTCACAAAGGGTATTGTTTATGCAGCTCTATGCCAAAGCTGTCAACGTTTTTATATCAGTAAAACTTGAATGCATATTTAAGGATCAAATATATGAACATGTATGCAACATTAAAAAGGGCAAAAAAACAAATGCTTTGGCTAAGCATATTGCTAATTACCCTGGACATGATTTTAAATTTGTAGCTCTAGAGAAGGTCACACAAAACAGTAAGGGTAGAGCATGATCACTCTATCTCGAGATAACAGAGCTATATTGGCAACTGGCACTTAGCGCTAACAGCTAGCCAGGCTTAAATGAGCACTGCTTGATTGCTTGCCTTATGAAATTAAAAGCTTTAGCAAGATGATTGATGGCTATGTGATACATGGTTTGTTAAGCTTATTCAGTGCTTTTTACAAGAATATATTTAATTATTACTTAGGACTACGATGTATAAGCATTTTTTTAAGTAGACTTGTATTTAGACTTATTAAAAGGTTTTAAGGTGGGATTGTAATTTTAAATGGATTGAACTGATGCTGAACCTAACATATGATACATGGCAGGGTATGTAAACAGCATGTAATACCTAGTATTTTATGTGATGAAGTCCTGTTGGTTACAGCATGACAGCACTTATCTATTTTAACATTTACTTGGATTAAAGTCTTTGTAAATACTCCTCCTGCTTGTTTTTGACGCCTTTTGGTTTTCTTAGTTTTTCGGCTTGTTCTTTCTTTGGTTTCTTGCAGGGCTCTTATGCAAAACTCCTTTCAAAAATATACTAATGCAAGAACACATTGATAGAGGAGGATCCATGAGCAGACGTGCTGATGTGGATGATAAATGAACCCTGAGAGAGGAGTAAGAAAGACCACTGGA
Source organism: Protopterus annectens (assembly GCF_019279795.1). Lineage (NCBI taxonomy): Eukaryota > Metazoa > Chordata > Ceratodontiformes > Protopteridae > Protopterus > Protopterus annectens. The sequence continues at coordinate 640,802,937 of NC_056741.1, read as the reverse complement.
CAGTAACTCATACAAACATTACAAAACTAGATAACAACTAGCCCCAAATGAGTGCTGACCATGTTGTTGACACCAACTAGAAAACCTTTTTCATTTGCTAGTAGCAGGCTTTCTTAGATCCATTAGTAACTGCTACACATCCTCAGCAAACAGCTGCCTAAAGGAGACTAAGACCCTATCACCCAGGCAATCAGTTGATGCTGACTGGCATCAGGCTATATCAAACACCTCTGTTCTTGTGCGAGTAGAGCTATTCTGTGAGGAAGCTTGTGATAACTGCTTCTGACCATTTCCAAAAGAAGGAAGAACCACTGTTGCCTAGGCCAGAAGGGGGTCACCACAATGATCATGGGGGATTCCTTCTGAACCTTCAGAAGTACCCTAGATATTAGTGGAAAAGGTACAAAAGCATACAGGAACCCTACACCTTACCTTAAAAAAAACTTACTGTAATACTATCACTACACAAGACACACTCAGAAATACAGACATGCACAAATACGCCCAAGCAACACTACATCTATCCCCTTACCTAACCACAACCCCAACCCTAAAATACAAACTCTCACACACAAACATACAAAACCTGTTCCCCCACCTAGCTTCAACCCTAACCCTAACTCTCAAACACATGCACAAACTCTCTTACCACCTCCAAACTTCACTCACCTGTCTCAATGAAACATACTGTTGACATTCTGACCATTTGGCTATCCTTACTTTCGACATTATACACCAGCCCTAACATCTATCAACCAAAAATATGTTCAACAAAATGCAGGAAAACCGTGTGTGTGTGTGTGTGTGTGTGTGTGTGTGTGTGTGTGTGTGTGTGTGTGTGTGTGTGTGTGTGTGTGTGTAGGAAAAGTAGTAACTTTAAACAGTTGCTATATAATGATAGAGTAAAGACACGCCCAAAGGGGAGAAGGTAAAGCACATATCCCTGTAGGAATTGCAATATTTGTAAAGTTATAACTAGAGAACAAATTTTCATTCACCTCAGTTTATCTTTTGAATTTAAACCTAGATTCTATGCAGACTGTACTACTACTACTAACTTAACATATTTAGCCACATGTAATTTCTGTTCTTGTTTTTACGTCGGCAAGACTATACAGCGATTGACATAACTAGTAGACACTTATATGAGATTAAGAACAAAAATTAGAAGTTATGTACCTACCATAACGTTCCATGTTAGTTGTCTTCTTCTCGCCTTCTTTCTTGCTGGATGGGTTCGGAGCCGATCCTCGGCTCCGACTCGGCCACTCTGAAAGCTCGAGAGCTAGTTTCACCGGCTCGAGGCTTCCCTATATCCCATAATGCTCGGCGGTAACTTCCTCAGATCTCGTTTGAAAGCTAATACCAGCAATAAAATTCCATAAGGAACAAAGAAACTCTTCTAGGTCTGTCCTGGCTAGGGGGAAGGAGGGCGGGACGCAAGAAAGAAGGCGAGAAGAAGACAACTAACATGGAACGTTATGGTAGGTACATAACTTCTAAATGTTAAGTTGTCAATCTCGCCTTCATTCTTGCTGGATGGGACCACGTCCCTAGCACCTTGTCCCGGGTGGCCTATCGGAACAGACTCTTGAGTACAGTGGAACCAAAGTTGGCCCAGTCTCTAGAGGCCAGGTCCAACTTGTAATGAGAAATGAAGGTATGGGGAGAAGCCCAAGTAGCTGCAGAACAAATCGAATCAATAGGCAGCCTATCTTGGAAAGCTACCGAGGTGGCTAAAGCTCTAGTTGAATGAGCCCTGGGTTTGGATGGCAATTGTTGATGTCTTATTTCATATACTAGGGTAATCAATGAAGTGAGCTATCTAGAGAGAGAGACTTTAGAGACTGGAAGGCCCATTCTACCTTCTACATAAGAAACAAACAGTTGGTCAGATTTCCTGAATTGTTTGGTCCTTTCTAGATAGTACCTAAGCTGGCGGTGAATATCTAAACTGTGCAACATTTGTTCTGACCTATTAGAATAATTTGGGAAGAACACAGGAAGCTCAATGGTTTGGTTCAAATTTGCCAATGAAGCTACTTTGGGCAAAAAAGACGGGTTAGTACGCAAGGAAACCCTGTCTTTATGAAATACCAGATAAGGGGGTCGACTACACAGAGCATGAAGTTCAGAGACTCTTCTAGCTGAGGTGATAGCTACCAAAAAGAGTGTCTTCCAGGAAAGTAATTTCATAGAACATGAAGCCGCAGGTTCAAAGGGGGGAGAATTAAGGATGCCAGAACCAAGTTGAGATCCCATAGAGGAGGAGGATCTTTGATGGGTGGTTTGAGTAGAAAAACTCCCTTTAAAAAGTCTTTGCAGAGTTTGTGAGACATAATAGAGGACTCTGAGACTCCAACCTGAAAGTTCGAAATTGCAGCCAATTGAACTCTAATGGTAGAAGGAGATGAACCTGCATGGAAAAGTTCGGCTAGAAAGTCTAGAACTGTTTGAATAGAAGCAGTGAAAGGATCTATGTTCTTTGACTGCGCCCAAA